>NC_133620.1:72190406-72257906 GCF_048593235.1 Sminthopsis crassicaudata | reverse complement strand
CCACTGCCTGCCTCAGTTTCCTCATCTGTAAAATGGGGATAATTACAGCACCTCCCTCCCAGAGTCCCAGATAACATTTGGGTAGCACAATACCTGACACAGGGTGGGTGCTTGATAAATACTTCTTCCCTCCCTGCTCTTCCCCCTATAACAAGTCTGTAGGACCTTGCAGAGACATGACTGTCTAGAAATAGGAGCAATATTCAAAAGCAGTGAAAAAGCTAAGAGTAAGCATTGGCCCTGAGGCAAAGAAAAGTGGGCTCCAAAAACATCTGAGAAACTTTCCATCTTCTTGGGTTCTTCATAAAAATCTGTGCCTGGGCCAAAATCACCAAGTCACTGTTTTTGTTTGTTTGATGTCTATGTTTATAGCTCCTTAGAGGACCTCCCAGGGAAAAATGTAAGAGAAAGGAACAGATAGATTAGGGGGAGGGAAGGTGGACCCCAAGCAAAGATTGAAGGAAGAATAGACTTTTTCTGAAGCAAACAAGCTTTGCAAGCCATCTCCTAGGTCAAACAGACAAACCCTTTTTGGTTAGGACACAGAGAAAATCAAACCTTCACTGGTAATTAATTTGCCACAGTTCCCACTGGTCCCTGGGATCTGGGAAAAAGGGCGGCCACTGTATCAGACACTGTGAAATTATAATGACCAGTTTTGGCCCCCAAGAAGAGATATGAGAAGCCAGGTGGAATCATGCGGCTGTGGAGCATTGCATAGAATGTCAGACTTTTTCCATGGCTACTTTAGTTTTGCTGAACTCTTCTTCTCTCCACCCCCGACCCTTTTTTTTTTTTTTTTTTTTTTTAATTCTTTGTTATGAGGGCTGGTTCTCTGGGAAAGAAAGTAAGAAAGGATGGATCAGAAAATGAAGGTGATATTTTTTAAAACGATAACAATGCTTTTTGTTTTCTTTCTCATTTTTTCCTTTTTGATCTGCTTTTTCTTGTGCAGTATGATAAATGTAGAAATATGTATAAAAGAATTGCACATGTTTAACATATATTGAATTACTTGCTGTCTAAGGGAGTGGGGGGAATGGAGGGAGAAAAATTTGGAACACAAGGTTTTGTAAGAGTGAATGTTGAGATGTATTTTGAAAATAAAAAGCTATTATTTTTTTTAAAAAGATAGCAATAATTGCCTTTCTTTGCATCCTCATTGTTTAGCATATTCTGTTGCACGTTGTTGTTTGTTATTATTCATTCATTTCTGTCATGTTTGGTTCTTCATGATTCCATTTAGGGTTCTCTTAGCCAAGACACTGGAGTGGTTTTCCATTTTCTTCTGCAGTTTGTTTTATAGATAAGGAAACTGAGGTAAATAGAATTAAAGTGACTTGCCCAGTGTCACCCAGCCAGTTTGTCAACTGGTAGTAAATATTTATTTTATTTATTCTAAAAATGCTTGTTGACTGGTAGTATTTATTTTATTTATTTTAAAAATGCTTGTTGACTATTGACTGTTGATAAAACTTTATTTTGTTTATTTTTAAAATGCTTGTTGATTGTTGACTGACAGTAAAAATTTATTTTATTTATTCTAAAAATGCTTGTTGACTGTCAGTAAAAATTTATTTTATTTATTTTAAAAATGCTTGTTGGCTGTTGACTGTTGATAAAACTTTATTTTGTTTATTTTTTTAAATGTTTGTTGATTGTTGACTGACAGCAAAGATTCATTTAAAAAAAAATCAGCTTTTATCTTCACAATGTGCCACTTCTGAGAGATCAAGGCTATGTCCGGTCTTCTTCAAAATTTTGTTCATACAAGGTGGATTGAAAAAAGACCATCCTTTCGACGTGAGGGAATATACACTAGGGGAATGGCATCCCCAGAAGATGAGAGAACAGTTGACTTCCAAACCCAACGTTTAGGCGTTGAGAAGACTAGACAAGGAAATAGGATAATAATAGGTAAGGTAGAGATGCCTATGATACTAGGACAGATGAAAGGGGCAAATCGAATTTCGTTCATTTTTTTCTCAAGGAAAAGGGATGTCTGGGAGTTTGATTATATCCTCTGGGGGGTAGATGTAAATTATTTCGATACCAATGAGTTGAAGTTGAAATGCGCAGAAAATTCCAACAGAGTGAAGCCGATTACATGCAGTCAAGTGGAGGTGTTTAGTTGAGGCATAGGCTTTGAGGAGGTGCTAAGCTCTAATAATACTGAAGTACTATAGTAATTTCTCAAAGAAGTCTTCTGCTGTTTGCTGCCTCCAGTTTGTGCTTGGGGGTCCCTCTCACCTGGAAAGCCTGGTTAGTGATCTGGGGGTGCTGAGGCATGGAGTTCAGGAGGCGCAGGCTCTGCTGGTAAGATCTCTCTGCTTCAGTGTCAGCTTGACCGGCCTCCCTCTGCAACTGCTGGGCCAGGGATTTAGCTTCTTCAAATCTACAGAAAGAGACCATCAAGAGAATTTGAAGTGGATGGAATCCTAGGTTTGGAATCAAGATAACCAGAATTCAAATCCTGCCTCAGACACTTACCAGCTATGTGATTGGGCAAGTTATATCCTTCCTGTCAGACTCAGTTTCCCTAAATGGGTATAATATAGCACTTATATCCCAGGGTTTTTATAAGGATCAAGTAAGGCAATATTTGGGGATTTTTTTGCATTTTTGATTTCAGGGTTTTTTTTTTTTGGATGATGCAATTGGGGTTAAGTGACTAGCCCAGGGTCACACAGCCAGGAAGTGTTAAGTATCTGAGGTCAGGTTTGAATTCAAATCCTCCTGACTTCAGGGCTGGTGCTCTATCCAGGAAGGTAATATTTGTAAAAGTATTTTCCAAACTTTAAAGAGCTACTATACACAGGAGTTTTATTATTATCTCACCTAGAAAAAATCAGACTTGCTAGGTTCCCATAAAAAAAAGTCTTCCCCTGTTTCTTTATCCCCTTCCCTTCCAATAATTGGTGTAGTGAATTCAAACTTACTTTCCCATAAGCCCCTGTACCACAGAGCTATCCACATTGCTGCTTCCCACTCCTTCGGCCATAGCTTTGCGAACCAGTTCCAAGGCTTGGTCAGAATAATCCCTGGTTTCCCCAGCCAGTCGTTCCATATCATTAGCTGACTTTACATGACTGAAAGGTAAGAATTTGAAATCCCATTAGAGTTCTCGTAAACAAAGGTTGGAACATTTGTCTTCTTCCTTTTGATCTTTCATGGAAATCAAAGGGAAGGGAATGGCAGAACAGACTTGCCGCAGAAAGACAAGTAGAAAAGTGAATAACTACCTCAGAATAGCTATAACAGAGCATCCTTTAAGTAATAGAAACAGGTGTGGCATATAAGCATCATAACAAGAGTGCTGCTTGAATCATCTTCAAATACAATTTGGAAATCATGAAATAAATAAAACTACAATAGGATTTAGATAATGTCATTATGTAGTTTTTTAAATCAATAAGTACCTACAAAGATCTGTACATGAAGTTTAATGGCCCCTGCTTCTGTTTGAATTTTATACCAGAGAACAATCATAAAATGAAGAATCAAGAAATTTTCCCTCTTGGCAGTATCATTGTATTGTGATAATATCTGATTTCAAGATCTTTCATTATTCACTAGTTAAAACCTGAGGACTTGTACTCAATGCTTTATTTTAAATAATAGAAATTGCCATCTAGCATACTCATCCAACATAGCCATCAAGAACCCAGGTCATCACAATGAGCATCCAAGGAGGGCTTTGGGGAAAACACAAGAAGAGGATGGGGATGTTATATACTATCCAGATTGAGATATGGGATTAGAAAAAGAACCCACAAAACTCATCTAATCTTGGAGAGATACCACAAATGGACACATTAGGCCCAGAACTGAGCAGCAGAATAGACTAGATTGCCTTTGAGAATTTGCAAATAACTTTGATGACCGCAAACTTCTTCCTAAAACAAAGGCCCAGCTTGTAAATTCTAATATTCTACTAGTGTTATTTCGTGGTTATTAATCCTAAAGTCTCTAATTAGACATGAGTATCCCTCAGAGGATTGTGAAGAGGGATATAGTGTACATAAGTGACTACAAGTAAGAAATAAGGAAGTACTAAGAAGATCCCTAGTCTATTTGCTATTTGCTATTCAAATAGAGAGAAGATAAGTTGTTGATGTATCAATAGTGAGGCACAAGTCAGGATAGCTCAGGTCCTCCTCCAGCAAACTTACAAAACTAAGACAAAGTGAGACAAGTTGTTCATCCTTTCCAATTGAGTGGATCTCCTATATGGCAAATTTGTAGGAGAATATGCAGAAGAGCATGATGGAATAGGCAGGGGTGGGATGCTTTGGAGGGAACATTGACAATGGAGAGATCATGGATCCATTATAGTATTTTTAAAAGTTTCAGTGAGCTCCTGAATGTCACACAATTAGACACAGAGGCAGACTCTGGATCCAGGACAATCCAGCATTTTATATGGGAAGAACAACAACAATATACTATGTCCTGCTTCTTGAATATAGTAAATGTTTAATAAAAACTTGCCAAATGAATGAAAGTCCAGATCCCTTCAGCATACAGAAATATTGATTCTGTACAATCTCTCTAAAGTGAGTGATTTCCTACAACTCAAGGCTCTTTTTTATACCAAGAAGCTTCTCACGATATCTCTGCCAGATTATTTTTTTCTCCCATTAGTCCACTCCTAAACTGGGCCCAACTCCAAAGAAACCTTTGTCAACAAAATCATCCCAGATGTTCTTCCTGCCCTTCCCCCAAAAGCTGAGTGAAGTTTTGCAGGGATAGCTCACCCTGCGGAAGTCCAAACCATCCCCCTCCGACTGACTGAGCTCTATAGGAGATCAGCTGAGTTTCCCCCCACCTGTTGAGCTTCACACTAAGACTCTCAAAAGGAATCTCCAAAGCTGCAGAGCCCTAGCATATGTTTTACAGCAGTCATTAGGCCCCTGCTGAGCTTGTCTGATTGCTGGGTTGGCCCCCAACCAGACTGCCTGGTCATTACTTGTTGCTACTTGTTCCTGGGCTTAGCTGGAATAGAGCATTTGAGTCCCCTCAGGCTACAGAGAGTTCTTTCCCAAAAGCTCATTCATTCCAATTCCAGGTGGCCCCAGAGCTGTGCCCTACAAGTACGTAGCCCACGAGTCACACTTGGAGCAGCTGGGAACAAAATGCTCCCAGCCTTTATCCCAGAACCGTTCCTTATAAAAAGAAACATCTGTATCTTGTACTACCACTGGGACTCTTAATCTGGGGTCTGTGAACTTTTAAAACACTTTCATAACTATTTCAATAGAATTAGCTTTCTTTGTAATCCTAAATATTTAATATATACATTTAAAGACATTATTCTGAAATGGGGATCTTTGGTTTCATCAGATTTTCAAAGGTATCTATGATCTAAAAAAAAAAAAAAAAGGTGAACTCCTACATTATTGTATATTTGAAGAACTCCATCCCTCTAAAAACAAACAAACAAACAAACAAACAAACAAAAAACAAAAACAAAAAAAAACCACAAACAAACAAGTATTCAAATCTACACAGAGGCAGGTGGATGGTTGTTCAATCCAGGACAAGGTCGACCAGAGAGCCCTTGTGGTTAAACCTCCAGTTTGGGTGAGTCAGCCTGCAGGTTAATACTTCCAAATGTGACTCACCTGTCTGCTAAACTCCAGGCTTCTTGGGCTAGTGTTTTAAAGCTGTTTGGTCCTTCATACTGGTCTGAAGGTAGAATATCCTAGAGGGAAGAATAGAAAGATCTTTTTAAAATAACTTTTTATTGACAGTATGTATGCATGGGTAATTTTAACTAGAAAGGTCTTATGTTCTACCACTTAAGCATCATTCCAGTTGGTGCTACTCCATCCTTATGGCACAAGGTATATCTCCATATCTCAATCTGACTCAGTCAATCTGATTTCCCTAAGACAGCATCTGATCCTAGATCCTTGTGTTTCCCATCTCCCCACCACTGCCTCCTTCCCTCAGATCAAATAACGTAAGTCAATTAATCCTATCCTGCCTCTATAGAATTGGATTATAATATTTCCCAAAGGATCTGTGATTTTGACAATATAGTAGTCAGGCCTGGTAATGAGTCTCTTAAAATTCAGCTAGATTGGCCCCCAAATAATTGACATCAATTGATCCTGGACTCAAAGCCTTTCCAGCTTTGTCCGGTCCACCTCAGCTTGCATTCATCTGCCATAGTCTTTGAGAACCCACAATCATTTCCCTACCACAATGAATCACATTGGAGAATTCTTTAGTGGAACATAAATCTGGGTTTGCCTCTTGCAGAGAAAAGCACAAAACCCTCATCAGAATAATTTTCACAATTCCACTGTCCTTATTTGACCAACTTCTTGGACCAAGCAGAATGAAGGGAGAGGAGGCAGGAGCTCACTATGGAGATTGAAATAAGAGGGGTTACAGAATAGTAAAGAATCTGGGATCTGATGGAGGAAAAAGAACATAAAAGGTAGGATTGGAAGGGTTTTAACAAAGATAATTCCAAGGCTGAGAGATGACAGGAAAAAACTCAGAGCACAGACTAGAGAGGATGAGGGAAGAAGTGGAAGTGGTCAAGCGAATAAAGTTGGATCTTCTCCTGAGAAGCGCACCTAAGAGCCTCAGAACACAGAGGAACTTACAGTATTGCTTAGGGATGTTTTGCTTTCCTCCAAACTCAATCTCATCTTGGCAATCAGTCTCCGGGTATCCTGGACTTGGCTTTGATACTGATTCCCCAAGGTCAGCATTCTGTTTGCCATCATTTTGAGTTCATCCAGTCGTGATTGGTAATTGGTCTCTTGGGCCCTTGCCTTGTCCAGGCGGAGCTTCAGGGACCTACTAGAGCCTGGACATATATAAAGGGACACAGTCAGTAATTCCTGGGTTGTTATTATGAAATCAGTAGGCTTAACAAAGAGAAGTTCATTAGGATAATACAATTACAAAAGATACAAATGTCCTCTGAGTATCCTGCTTGCATACTGGGTCAAGAAGGCCTTAACAGTTAGTTCCTCAATTTCCAAAGAGGATCACGAGATCATAGATTCAAACACATTTTATACATGAGAAAACTGAGGCCCTCTGAGGTTAAGTAATTTGCCAATGATCAATAAATCAACAAGTATTTATTTATTACTGCCACATGGAAGACCCTGGTCATATCCCAAAAAAGTAATAATCCCTGACCTCAAGGAACTTATATTCTTTAGAGAGACTACTGTTTATGTATACACTCAGAGAATAGATTTGTATGGAGGAAATACAAAATAAATATCAAGTAATTAGAAAAGAACACTAGCTGCAGGGCAGGAGACAGATCAGGAGAATAGAAAGTAATACTTGAGTTATATCTTGAAGGAAGAGACAAATTCTGTGAGGTGGAGGTAAAGTAGGAGTACCTTCCAGAGGTTAGGGATGGAAGAAGGCTGATCATGTGTGAGAAAAAGAGAGACCATCACTTTGGCTGGACCACTGGCCATGGTACTTAGGGGAGTACTTCGGTTAGGGCCATATTGTAAAGAAAATTAAATGCCTAAGAGAAGAGTTTATGCAAGAGTCAATAGGGAGTCATTGTAGTTTATTGAGGAGGGGAGTAACACGGTCAGATCCACAGTTAAGGACAAACATATCATTAAAATTACATAAGAAGCAAGAGGCAGAGCTGAGATTTTTATCCAGATCTCTGGTTCCAAATTCAGCCCATTTTACAGGGGACTGTGCTACCTCAAGGATAAAGGCTTGGGACTCAGGTCCCTAGAGATACTGATCCAAGCAGAGACATTCCACTGCATAGAAATACCTTCCCATAGTGGCCTTTCCTCCCTTTTCTGTCTAAAGGAAAGGGAAATTGTTCATTACCTTCAGAGATCTGAGCTTCTCGCAGAATGTCCTGAAGGGTCCCCTCGGCTTCCTTCAACCTGTCTTCCAGTTCTGCATTGGGGAGGGACCCCCCACCAGCCTGTACCTTCAAAACTAGAGCCTCCAAGCTCTGCAGCTGCTGCAAGAACTGGTCCAGCTGAAACCATCATGGGAAGACAGGATCAGAACACAGAGGGAAACCAAGATTTTCCAGTTACCCTTGAGACTAGAACCTATTGAGAAACTCTGAAACACTTCTGCCCAGAGTTCAGCTTATTCTACATTTGAGGTTCCTTTGGGATCCTGAAGAACAAATATTTACATTCTTCTCTGAACTTTGGAGAGCTATTATATCTGGAGAGCATTTGTGTTATGACTTCTCAAATTAATTTACATTGTATTGATTTATATTCTAATTGCATTCCTTTAAAAATAACATACACAGAAAGGGCTGTGAGACCTTAAATACCATTTCATTAAGACTACTATCAAGTAGTCAGAAAGAGTTCCAGCTGCTCCCGAGCATCTCCCACCCATCCACCACTCGAGTTCTTATTATCCTTGAAATCCTTGTGGACTTTAAACAGGAAATACTCTGCGTGGCAGGTAACATTTGGAAAAGAGCTTACTTACCTGAATCTTCACTTGGTTGTAGCAAGTTGGACAGCTGGTTAATGCTGAATGATCACAATTGACACCCCCAAATCCTGGCTTGCAGATGCAGCTCCCATCACTTCGACACCTTTGGGGCTCAGATCCCACTGAGTTGCAGTTGCAAGCTAGAAAAAGTAGAGGGACAATGGAGGAAAAATCTTAACCTAGGTTAACTTTAGGAGGGTAAAAAGAGCTACGAAAGATAAATATGAAGAATGTCGGGTCCCTGAATAAGAATTCTTGCCCCTTTCTGGTCCAGATAATAACCTGTTTCTGCTCTCTACTAATCAGCAGAAATCTACTTCTCAAACAGGTATATTTCCAGGAAGAAGATCCATAAACTAATACTGGAGCAGTCTGTCTTTCAGTCTCTTATTGCCTACCCTAGACTACCTACTCTTTTCCCACTATATTATTTTTTTTGATGATCCTATTAGCTCCTTTGAATTCTATTATCATCTCCTTGTAGATGATTCCTAAATCTATGTACGTGGCCCTAATC
This sequence comes from Sminthopsis crassicaudata, assembly GCF_048593235.1. Classification (NCBI taxonomy): domain Eukaryota; kingdom Metazoa; phylum Chordata; class Mammalia; order Dasyuromorphia; family Dasyuridae; genus Sminthopsis; species Sminthopsis crassicaudata. The sequence goes on along the minus strand of NC_133620.1, from coordinate 72,248,911 downwards.
TTTCTCTTGACTTCCAGCCTCACATTTCCAACTGTCTATTAGACATCTTGAATGAGATGTCATCTTACAGATATCTTAACCTCAACATGTCCAAACCTGAACCCATTATCTACCTCCAACCTTCCCTCTTTCTAATTGTACTATAATTGTCAAGGACCCCCTCTGCTCTCCCGATCACTCAGGAGTCATCCTCTAATTCTCACTCTCTCCCACTTCCCGTCCCCATTTCCAGTCTGCTGTGATGTCCAACCTTTATGACAACTCATTTATACCTCTTTCTTTATGAGGCTGCCATCACCTGAGGACAGTTCCTCATCACTTCACACCTATACGACTGCAATAATCTGCTGGTTTGTCCCTCTCCCTCAATTCTCTTCCCATTCTAGTTCATCCTTCACTCAGTTGTCAAATAAATTCCTTCCTATTCAATTTCTTCCTATTCCAAGAAAGGATATAAAATCCTCTCACTTGTAAAGCCGTTTAGAACCTGTTCCCTTCTGTACCACATAAAAGTAGGTTTCTTCTCAAACTAACAAGAAATAATCTGATCCAATGATTTCAGAAAGTCCTGGAGAGACTTACATGAACTGATACTAAGTGAAATGAGTAGAACCAAAAGAACATTATATACAACAAGATTATGTGAAGTTCAATTCTGATGGACATGGCTCTTTTCAACAATAAGGTGATTCAGGCAAATTCCAAAAGACCTGGGATGGAAAGAGTCATCTGCATCCAGAAAGATGACTATGGGGACTGAATATGGATCACAATATAGTATTTTCACCTTTTTTGTTTGCTTGCTTGGTTTTTTTCTCTCTCATTTTTTTTCTTTTTTGATCTGATTTTTCTTGTGGAAATATGTTTAAAAGAATTGCACATATGTAACCTATATTGGATTACTTGCTGTCTGAGAGGGAAGAGGTGGGAGGAAGGGAAAAATATGAAAAGCAGGGTTTTGCCATTGTGAACGTTAAAGACTGAATTGAAAAAAATAAAAAGCTATTATAAATTTTAAAAAGAAATAATCTGATGCAAGAGATCCCCAGAGGATTCATTTTCATTGGCAATATTGGGGACCCATCAGGTGTCAGGTTATTTTCAGTTATAAGAACTATAGGAGTTGGAAGGGACCCAGATGCCATTTATTCAAATTCCATTATTATAAAAATAAGGAAATTGAAGACAGGGGAGATTAAGTGATTTATATCACATAGGAGGTAATTGTCAGGGGGAAATTCTGAGGGCAAATTCCAGAGCAGATGCTTTCCCATTATCTCTAGCCATGAAGTCTCTGATACACAGGGTACCCTGTAAATATGTGGGGATTAGGGATTCTGACAAGTCCAGAAGTCCAAGGACCATTTAGGCCTTGATATTATTTCACCGAGACCCTGTGGACCAGGTATATCATCCAGAGTCTGGATACTACAAGTTATAAAATCAAGTTCCAACTTAAACACTGAGCTCATTACTAGCTTTAGCACCAACATGCAACAAGTAATACTTGAAAGGGCTGATTAGAATAAAGCATACAGGGAGTGTAGTGGTTGGACTGCTGGGGTCTGCAATTAGGAGGTCCCATGTTCCAATCTGTCCTCAGACACCGACTAACTGTGTAACTCTGGTTCCAATCTTCCTGCTAACACTTAAGAGCTGTGTGATCTTGGGTAGTAATTTAACCTCTCTGAACCTCAGTTCCTTCATCCGTAAGGGAATTAGACTTGATAGCTTCTAGAATCCTCTCCAGCTTTAAATCTATTATCCTGTGAGGAATGATAGATAATAATTCCTTTCATCTGAAATAACAACTCACATTTATATAAGAGCCTTAAAGGTTTACAAAGCTTTTATCTTTCAACAATCCTGTGAGTCGGGTAGTATCCAAAACAGCGGCGCAGGATTAGACTTAGGAATCCTTTAAGATACTTGACTAAAAACGGAATCTTTCCAAGGGAGGCTTTGAGAGTCACTCATACCACAGCCCAGTTGTACTGACTTCCTGCGAGGGTCTCTTAAACCACCTTATTAGATACACCCTGTCCCTCTCTTAGCTTTAGTTTGCACTGCCTTATTCTGAGCCATTTATGACTCTCCCCCAACAGGTTTGGCAGCCACTTTCCACTTTACCTGCCTCAGGATTATACCCAAGCTATGGCCCCTTTTTATCTCCTCTTCCCCTTAGGAATGTAAACCTGGCTTCCTCACCCAGTTTTAACCCATTAGAGACCCTGTAATTCCCTGATAGAATTCTGCTCTGCCATGCCCCAGCCCTCTTGGAGGATTCCTAATTAGCAATAAATCAGCAAGTGTTTATTTATTAAGTGGTTATTATGTGCCAGGAACTTTGCTTAACTGGGGAAACAACTAAAATAATAATAATAAATAGATTCTGCTTTCAAGGAGGTCCCTACAAAATGGAGAATGGACAGTTATTTCAGGGGAAAAGTACTGGCTGCCACAGAGGGGGCAGGGAATGAGAAAGGCCTCTTGCTAAAAAGAGGGAAATGATAGGAAAAAGGGGAAAGCAGTTTCAGGTCTAAATTGGTCAGGGAGATCATAACAGATTAGTTTATACTTTAGGCACTCCATATTCCTTGCCTGGTCATTCCAACATTTTCTTTCCGTTTCTATGCACAACTTCACACTTGCATTCAGATACACACACACGCACACACACACACACACACACGCACACACACGCACACACACAAGTACCATCAAATCCTCCAGGGTCACATTCCTACCCCGACACTTGTCTGCTGGATTAGTAGCCAGAGGATTCCCAAAGTAGCCCTCTTTGCATTGGTCACAATGGAAGCCGGCTGTGTTATAAATGCATTTCAGGCATTCCCCTGTCAAGTGATCACATTTTCCAGGTGCACTGGGGTCAATATTGTTGTTGCACTGACAGGGCTGGCAGGGTCTTACAGGACCATTTTCACCAAAGGGGTCTCCAAAGTAGCCATCAGCACAGAGCTCACAGCGAGCACCTGGGAAGGGACAGATAAGCAAAAATGACCATTAGCAAGTCCAGAGCAAGGCTCTTAAAAGATCAGGAAAAGCTAAGATGACTGGGGTCACTGAAGCAATGGTAATCTGAACCCTGTGTTGGGGAGAGGACATAGAGCAGTCATAAAGAAGCTGAACTGAGAGTTGTGGGATTTGAAGAACTCATGGTAGGGGTGAGAAACCTGCAAAATGTGACTGGAACTCCAAAAAATAAAGCTTTAGGAAACTCCTGAGAAAGAGTATAGGGTTCTGGGCCAAGAGCTAGGGAGGTAGATGAGTAGAGCATTGCACTGGTACCCTTTCAAAGTTGGGAGAAAGCAAGGCAAGCATGGGGCAAACTTTTGGGAAGACATGGATCAGATTCTCCCAAGATGCTCAGGGAGGAATGGGCCATGATCTGTGATCTGTAATCTGCATGGTTGGAGGGAACTTTCAAATTAATAAGCTTGTAGTTCCATTTGAGTATTTGAGAGAATGACTTTGGGAGGCAATATGGGGCAATAGAGAGTATTAAATACTGCTGATAAATGTAGTGTCATGGGACCTAAGTCCAAATTTTGACTCTTTCCATGAATTATTTACGTGGACAACAACATGTCTTTGACCTCAAATCTATGATCTTATGATCACTCTTTGAGACTGAAAATAGGCAAATGCTGTTCTGATTTAAAAAGGGGGCCACCGACTTTCCTGTCATTTGAAGTGGAGGCTGGATAGCCAGTTCTTAAGGATAGTGTAGATATGACTCAAGTTTTGTGTACAAGTTGGATTAGAGAACTCTGAATTCCTTAATAATCTTATCTATAAAGTGAGGATTTAGAACCTGGAAGAGACTTTATACATAATTAGGTCTAACTCCCTCATTTTTATGGATAAGGGCATTGAGATCCAGAGATGAACAACTGGTTCATCTAATGGCATATGGAGAATAAACTAAAGAATTGGGATTTGTACTGGGGATCTTGCCCTCTAGACCCAAAACTCTTTGCAATTTGAATTGTACCTAATGCACCTATGTTGGACCAACAAAAGGGAGGAAAAAGGGATCAGAAGCTATAAAAGTTGGTAAATTCCTTAGAAATTGGTGTTGTTTATGCAGAGTCATTCTTGTCAGAAGAGAAATCAGCTAGGCTATAAAGGGAGCATGGCCATTACCGGTGATCCCTTGCGGGCAGTTATTGCAGACAACTTCCTCGGTCTCCGGCATCACGGAGCAGCTGAAGCCATTTTGACAAGGGCATGGCTTGCAGCTGCGTGGGTCCTGGGGATCATTATAGAAACCAATGGGGCAGTCAGCACAGTCAATGTCTGGGTTTTCATCCCCTGAATAACAATCTCCTGGAAAACACAGGAAAAGGACAGAGAAATGAGTAAATGTAAGTATTAAATCAACTGAAAAATGACTTTTCAATAATCTACATGCAGCTTGGTGAACAAAATCTGCTAAGAAAAATCTGCATCCCCAAGCTCTCACCAAACTCCATCAAGGGAACAATGGCTCTCTCTGTCCTTGCGCCAAACCAGCACCTTCTCACTAAAGTACCATGTGGAGGTAGACCCATCCTTTGTTCAAATCTAGGACCATTCCTGCCTAGGCTAAGAACGTAGCTATAACTTGCCACATTCAGCTAGTATTCATATCCTCTTTGGTCCTTCTGTAAAATTCCTACTATAACTGTAGAGATGTTGGGTATCTAAGTGGCGCAATGGATAGAGCACTAAGTTTGGAACCAGGAAAACTCATCTTCATGAGTTCAAATCCAGCCTCAGATATGTGCTAGTTGTGAAATCCTAGGCAAGTCACTTAACCCTGCTTACCTAAGTTTCCTCATTTGTAAAATGAGCTGGAGAAGGAAACATCAAACTACCCCATTATCTCTGCCAAGAAAACCCCCAGAGGGGTCACAAAGAGTCAGACATAACTTAATTAACTCGATACCAGTTCTTCCACCAACACTGAACCATGACAGCCATATTCTGCAGTATAGCTCCTTTCCATAGAATTTCCATAATTGAACCAAACTGATGAAATATGTCTTTATTTTATTTTGTTGTTTTTCTATCAACAGATATTAATATCAGGAACAATTCCCATCCTTTAACAACCTCAAAATCATTCATATAGCTAGATAGAAATTATAGCTAGAGATATGTATACACACACACACATATATATATACACACATACAGTATCACAATTTTTACCCACATATAGTCACATATAAAATATATATGTATATGTTATACATTTATTGTATATTTATACTCCTATACTTATTGCTACACACATATGGTATATATGATATATATATATTATATATATATATGCATACAAATATGTCTATATATCCCTTAATCACCTATGCTACCTGCAGAAGGTTGGTTTAGTTTCTCTCACCAGTGTCTGGATCGCAAGCTCCTCCACCTGGACAGTTACATGGTATACAACTTCCAAAAGGCCCAAGTTTGGCAGAGTCTCTTTTGTATCCAGGGGCACATTCTTGGCAGAATTGTCCCTTGTATCCAGCAGGACACACACATTTTTCAACCCATAGTGCTGGGGTCCCAGAGATGGGACGAGCTGAGATCAGAGTCACGTTGTCAATGTATCCTGTGCCTAAAATACCAAGAAATTAGTCAAAAAAAGGAAATGCCTAGAAGAAGAGCAGGGACTAGAAGAATGAAAGTTAGATCTAGCATTTTTTTCCTTTGTTTCAGATCAAAATTACTACCATTCAAAAAAAAAAAAAAAAAAAAAAGAAGTCAAACTATAAATTATAATGACCAAGTTTGATCTAGGAGAAGAATTGAGAAACTGTACCTCCCTCACTTCTTTGAAGAGGTGGAGAACTATAAGCATGGAATATTGCATGCATAAATGTATGTATGTGTATATATTTGCATTATGCTAATATGTATATAGCACATATATGTGAGATAAGGTAATATTTGTAAAGCTTTTTATAAACATCAAAACAATACAAAATGCTAGCTATTATTAACAATTGTATTGTTATAATTGGTTGTTTTTTATAAATTGCCCTGGGTAAAGAAGTTGGTGGAGATATATTTGAAAGTGAAGGTGAAATAAAAGCAAAAAAATAATATATTTTTAAATGGCTATTGTTCATTTTTTCTGTCATTGTAATGGAATAGTTCCCTTAGGGAAGAAAGATAATGGTCCAAAACACCAAAAAATACTGCTTTGTCTTTGCCAAATTCAATAACCATCTGTCCATTACTAATCAGAGATTTAGATTTGAGAGTACTAAACACAGATGTTATATTGAAATCTTGGGGTTAAATGAGAACACTGAGAGAGAACGTAAATTGGAGAAGAAGGCTAAGGGCAAAGCTTTAGGAAATGCTAACATTTAAAGAAAAATAGGAGGAAGAAGAATTAATTGAGAGAGAAAGAACCAGTGAACTTCAGCATCATGGAAATCAAAGGAAGAGACAATGTGAGGCTATTTAGGGGCAAGGCCTGTAAAGAGTCCTTTGAATTTAATCATTGCTAACTTTAGAGAGAACAGTTTCAGCCCGAGGGGATAGAATTCATAGTGCTAGGATTTAAGAAGTAAGTGGATATTAAGTGGACTGCTCCTTATAGTCCCGGAAAAGGAAGGAAAGAAATAGAATGAGAGTATAAGAGAATAGTGATTTGAGAGATTTTTTAAAAAGGGATTGGGAAGACTTGAGCATGTTAGTGGGAAGGATAAAAATGTCAGAGATAGGGGGATAATTGATTTCATGAAGTCCCCAAAAGGGTGATGTGATCAAGGCCATACCACATTATCATCCCTTTGAGAAAGAGTATAAGGAAGAGAAGATGGGTTAGAAAACACGTTTGGAGGTTTGGAAGAGAAGAATTGAGGGAGCTTACATCAAATGACCTCAAGATTCTAGATCAAATAGTAGGCAGGGTCATCACTTCTGAATGAGGAGCACCCGGCTAAGGCTGAGAACATAAGGATAATGAAAAAGGAGATTCTTTGCCAATTCTATGAGAAATGAGACAAAGAGTCTATACATGAAGAATAAATGGACTGATAAATAGCACTGAAGGCCAAACTGGGATCTGGAGAAAGACATCAAATGCCATCGGCATGATTTTTGTGATTTTCTGCTAATTGTAACAATCTGAACAGGAAAACCTAATCAAACAACAAAACGGAGTCTGAATTCAGAGAACCTGTTAGGGAAGCAACAGTTTGATAAGGGATATTAGACCAGGAATCAGAAGGCTTGGGTTCTCTGTTCTGCTATTATCCTAGGACTCAATATCCTTATCTATAAATTTCATCTTTAAAATTTCTTGTATTCCTAAAATTCCATAATCACTTAGATTGTATGATTTTGGGTCAATCTGCTAAAATACTTGCATATTTTGAAGAAGATTTGTGCTTATGAAAATATCCAGATTCACTAAATGTGAGCCCAGCAGAGCCAAACAATGATGGGTTCACATGTGATATTTATTCTATTTGAGAATTCTATTTTTATGCCTTTGAAAAGCTGGAACAGTCAATTAAACTATCACTTTGTACAGTCTACAGTTGATTGTAGAGCCAGTCAAATGAGAACTGACCAAAAGTTGGAAATGTATAAATCTTGACAGTCTTGCTTACAACATGTCAATATATAAATTCCATAGAGCACTTCTGTAGTCTTCTTCAAGGTATTGTACGGTGTCTAATTTTACACTAAAATTATCTAAATATGCATGGGAGATTCTGGGGAGCTTCCACTATGGAAACCATGAGAAAAGAAATTAAATAACCTAGAGATCCAGAAACTAGAGACCATTCTATAATCCTATTTGTTTATTCAGATCAGCTCAATTCAAGGCTAAAAATTCCAGAGTTTGCGTGACTCTAAATGATTCTCCAGATGTGAACAGGGTTTATGTGACTATTTATAGATAAATATACCTCTCTAGAAATTGGTAAGTGACTGCATATGTAGGCCAAAAGGAGAGTCATCATGACATAGTGAATCAAGCACTACAGTCAAGAGGAAGAACAACCTGGTTATGAATGGTTATGAATTCAGACATATTTGTCTAAAACTCAAAAAGAGAAAAATTCCTCTTTTGTCCTATTATGCTCAGCTGGTAAAAATAAAAAAGGAACATAAATACTAACAATATTATAGAGTATGACTACATTTTTTCACCCTGATAGATCTCTTTGTTCCTACAGCCTTCTTTCATTGGTCAGTTCTTCCTAGAACCTCCACTTTGAGCAACCATTCTTTCTTTACTCCTTTTCCTGACTTTGCCATCAATTCCATCCACCTTCCCCAGCTTTTTGTCTTCCCCAAGAAGAATGTAAGCTCCTTGAGGAAAGAAACTATTTCTTTTTTGCTTGTATTTATATTCCTGATGTGTAACTCAGTATTTAATACATACAAAGTACTTGATACGTGTTTGCTGTTTTAACTAGGGTTTTTTTTAACATTTCTATTAAATCATAAATTGACATTTTTGGTAATTGTATCTCTCCCTACTTGCAGTTCAACAAGACCACAAACTGGAACAAAAGAATTGGGTATATATTTTGTAGGAACATTTTGGCTACTAACTTGCTGAAGTTCTTCTGAAAATGTTTCTCCAGTCCTATTAGTCACTTACTATAATCTCCATATGTAGCTCTGATCCAGAGGGCTGTCAGATTCCTTAATAATCTGCGGTACTCAAAATAACTCAGCTGAGGTTTCCATTTACTGCTTGGATGTTCAGTCAGTCTGTATGTTTAAAAACCAAAAGTTTGTTGTTGTTTTTTTTTTAAATCACTTTCCCCACAGCCTTCCTGATAATAAACCAGACCTTATAATTTGGGAACAGAAACTGAATAGTGTAGTCCTATACAAACACTCAGAGAGATAAAAGTTAGCCCTTTAGAAATATTCCTTGACTTGAACTAAGTTGAAGGTAGAACCTCTTTGCTAACAGTTTTCTCACATATAGGAGATGAGTTTTAGGACTGAGTGCAGTGCCCTTTTGTGCCCAGGACTCTTACTTCATAAATTACCTTTTTACCTTTCTATCTTCCATCATATTGCTGGTTACCCCAGTTCATTTCATTCCCCAGACTTCTTAGTAGCAGCTATGCTACTTGTCCCCTCCTCCTCATCCCCTTCCAGTTCTAGAACCATAATCAAATCAACTTTTTCATTATTTCTGGAAAGGATGTGTCAATCCACTTCCATATGGCTCCATTCACCACTCCCATACCCTTCCAAGCCAAAGTATCTCTCCCTGGTCATCACTCCCTAACATGTTACTTTCTTCTGTCCCTTTGAGTGCAGGGACAATCTTCACTTTTGTAGCTATGTTTCTAAAACTCAGCATAATATAATTGCTTATTTAGCAAATAGTAAATGCTTAATAAATTTTTTTTCATTGATTTACAATCAGTCAACAAATATTTATTAAACCCTTCCTATGTACTAAGCACTTCACTAAGTGCATTCAGTGATGAAGAAGTCATCACAGGCAACCCTGAATAAGTTTGCTTACTTGAACGTGTATGTTTTGGTGATTCCACATGGCAGTGTCTTCCCAAGTGGCATTAAAGGGGCTGAGACACGAAGACCAGCTCCCTCCAGAATCACATCATGGCTAGATGGGTGTCTTCCTCCTCGGTCCACACGATAGTCAAAAGAGAGGCTCTGTCCATAACTTACCTGTTGGTTTCCAAGAAATCTGGCTATAAAGTAAAATGTCATGGGAAAAGAAAGAGAATTAGTGATGAAATTGCACAAGGAAACATCATTTTGAAGGGAGAAAAGGAAGAAAAAATATTTAAAGAGAACTTGGATCTGGGATTTCAATGATATAGGGAACTCTCCATACTCCTTCTATCAGAGGTCAACACCTTCTCTGCAACTTAAGGTCTTCCAGAAAATGCTAAGAAGTTTCTCCCAAGGTCGAAAAGGCTTAACTCAGATGCAGTCTTCCTCTTTCAAAGGCCCCTTTGTCCCCTGGACCAGATTGACTCTAATGTATTAATATTATTTCTAAATATTATTATATCAATAATAATTGATATTATTTCTAATGCATTGATATCTATTTCTAGATATTTTAGAAAACAATTCATTTAAGACATTCATTAAGACATAGATTCATAGCAGTAGAACACTGAATGATTGGACGTCCATATTTCTCCTCTTCAGTTCATCAACTTGATTTTCATAGCTTGTAAAAGTTAGTTACCCTTTGAATAAATGCCCTGCTTTACGTACCAGGAGCCACAAAATAGATAGGGTCGGATCTCCTGGCTGTACTAAATATATCCTGGTGGCGTTGAGACCATTGAAGTGGTGCCGGTGCTCTGTTTCTATGGATAGCCTTCCAGCCATCGGCATCTAGAAAATAAGCAGATAAAAAAGGTTTCACTGAGGATGCTTCTAACTACAGACTTGTAAACTGGGGTGACTGGAGTTTTGTGTAAGAACGGCAACATTCAGAGGGAGCAGCAATTACTTCCTCCCTGTGGTCATTGCTATTCCAAAACCTCAACTCAAGATCATATCAAGTTGATGTACTCATTTTATTTATACAATTAGAGCCCTGGCAAAACAAAATCATCCAGGTGGTAGAAGGAGAAACTCCAGCTTAGGTAGCATGGTAAGATCTCAAAGGATCCCCAAAACACGTCTGGAAGATGTGCTGGTGATTTTGAGTTGGTTCGGGGGAATATAACAAGGAGAGATAGATATATAGGTAGATCCTGATTAGTGCAAATAATGAATTTCCCAGAGTGGTCATATATTCAAATCTATACTCTCCAAAGTTATAGTCATATAAAATATGGTAATTGGTTCCAGCCTAATGAAAATATACAGTGGAAATTTAAATAATGGAACCACTTCATGGGATTCATTATTCCCACTAATAGGGACCTAGATGTATGGTAACTTTCTGATAGTTTTTAAATTAAAAGCTGGTGGGAATTAAAAAAAAAACTCTACAAATAAACTGTTCACCTGTGAATTCTTCCAAGGTATCAGGATATTATTATCATTATTATTATTATTATTATAATATAACATATCAAAGGATAGCTTCATTTATCAATCAAGCAGAAGACCACATCTTGATAGTGGAAAAAGCCAGTTGATTTGGTGACAAAGGCCCTAAATTTAAGCTTTGGTTCTTTATGTGACCTTGATGTTCTGGATCTTCATTTGCTCATCTGTAAAATAGGGGGAAGGGATGTTGGGCTCAATGACCCACAAGTTCATTTCTGCTCAAAACTTATGATCTTTCCTAAAGAAATGTGCTCCTCGGGTATCTATGAATACACCTTTCCTGAGAAACTGAAGCAATTAAGGACTTTTACCTCGATGGAAAGTAGAAGTGATTTTGTAGACACTGTAAACTCCAGAACTGCTGCAGGTGGCTGAGTGGCCATAGCAGAAACATTGAGTGCATCCTTCGGGGTTGTCTCTGTCCAGATGATAGTAACCAGGCCGACACCTAGAGGAGTCATTTCAGAAATTGGTAACCTTGCTGCAGGTTATTTCTTGTTCTATGTAGAGTCTGATACCTGGTTCACCCATGATATCTTCTCCCTTCATTCCTTCTCTGGAGGCCCTGACAGTTCTGGGAGAAGAAATCTGTCCACATTAGTAAAAGTACCTCTTCTTATTGGAAAAGTCCCTCCCTCTCACTGTCAATCAAGCCCCCAAGAAGAATGCTTTTAGAGAAAGTGCCTATTTTCCCCTAGGGGAAGCCTCTCCTACACTGCCAAGGCCCATAAGTAGAACAAGGTCAAGTTAACCTCAGGGGCTTAGTCACTGACCCAACTTTGACATTTTGAATGCTCTGCCAGATAGGACTTGCCTTTTCCACACTTGAGGAGTGAAGCAGAAACTGGAAATACACAAAAGCTTGAGAAATGGGTGGGAAGATATAGAATTGAAGTTAGGTTCTTGAAGGTTCTTGTGGTGAATGAAAGGAATGGGTAAGAAATTCTCTAACCACCCAGTTCTTTATCATAACTTGGATGGCCACCCCATCTCCTACTCTCTTTTTTAGCAGTGGGATCTCATTCCACCAGCCACTGTTCTCTAGCATGGACCTGGAAACTGAGAGGAGATGTATGACCAAAGTCCAGGCCCCAAATGCGCTGACTGCAAAAAAGGTGAAGGGCGGATGCACGACCTTCAAAAAAAGTGGTGGATAGAACCTTCTCTCCTGCCTCCCCCATCTCCACCTTCCACTGAAAAAACTAAAAGAGATGCATTGAGAACAGCAGCCATGATGGAAACCACACCTACCCCCCCCCAAGCTTCTGTGATGAGATCTCAAAGTAAAATTGGCAGGTGGAACACTTATGTTTGTCTATGTTTGAACTGAGAGGTAGTGTGACACGGTGAGTGGCTGGCTATCCTTAGAGAAAGCAAGACTTAGTTTCAAGATGTAACAGTGAGTAAGGCCTTTAACCTCTTATTGTCCCAGGGAACTTTTCTTGTCAGTCTGTAGCAAAGGAGGGAAGTTCTATGGGTTTTCTCTATACTGAAGAAATATGAGAGGGAAGGAGACAGAGAAAAACAAAGAAAAAAAAAAGGAAAGAAGGAAGATATGGAAGGAGGGAGGAAGGAAAAAAGGAAGGAAGGAAGGCAGGAAGGAAAGAGGAAGAAGGGAAGAAAGAAGAAAAGAAAAAGAAAGAAAAAGGGAGGGAAGGAGGAAGGAAGGAATAAAAGAAAGAGAAAGAGAGAAAGAAAGGAAGAAAGGAAGAAATTTTAAAAAAGATTTTACTATAATAAAGCAGAAATTGCTTTTCTCCTTGCTCTTAGTTCAGCAACAAAGCACCCTTTAAAATGCAGGCTAGGAATTCACTAAGTGTTTCCTTTACCTTGGGTACAAGTGATTGGATGGATGCCAAAGGAAAGCTTTTTACTTTTAAGAAAATGAGGGGAGAAGGAAAGTCTTTCCCTGTGATACAAATACCACATCTCTCTACTAATAATCCCCAGGGAGGGAGAAATGTTAAACCCAAGCACAACTTGTACCTGAGGAGTGTCCTGCAACAGCAAGCTTAGGGTGGATCCCACCACATTGCTCCACCTGCCCTAACATGGCTTAGCTCCCAAGAGGCTTTGACAGCTTTGTCTAGTTCATGTTTATGCACGTTTTGTGTGTGTGTGTGTGTGTGTGTGTGTGTATTACATATATATGTAATAATATATAATTATATAATATACATATACATAAAATATATATATGTAATATATATATAATACAATATTATATATATATATATATATATATATATATATGTATCTCCCAATCCCAGCTTTGATAAGTTTCTTTTCTATACATAGTGAACATCTAAGGCCATATGTGGTGATATCCTTCTGTAACAATTTTCAAAACATGTATAACTAAGTCAATCTTTATAGATAATAAATAAGTATAGAGCATCATGCTCTCATGGGTTCACATTAAATTTGTATCAAAGTATGTGTAAGGAGAAAGACAGTGATGGAGGAGAAATGTTAGGGCTTTGGGAATGAAAGACTCTTAAAATAAATGGTCTGGCTGGGTGGCACTAGTGATCACCTCCAAAACCTGCTCTGGGGGAAGCTAAGGCCCATGACTCTTGAGCTCAGTAGCTCTGGCATTCTCCAGGGTCCCCATTAAAGTCTCCACTAAGTCCAGCACCAATATGGTGAGTTCCAGGAGCAGAGTCTCCAAGCTACCTAAGGAGGCGTAACTGGAGAGCTTCCACGACAATCAGTTTTGGAATTGAGCCTGTGAGTGACCACTGTGCTTCTAGCCTGGGTGAGATAAGGAGGCTCATTATCAAAAATGGAGGAGGTCTGGGGTAAATGACCCTTGAAGACCAAAGGCCCTGCCCAAGATTGATTTAAGAGCCAAATAAGAGCCAGATTCAAGGGCTCAGGTGGAAGCCAAACAGAAAGGTACAGAGTCAGGAGATTAATTCTCTTGCTCATCACCAAGGGGATCTTACTGCTAATTCAACAGACTCAATGGACAACCACAGACCTATCACAGCGTTCTCCAGTGACGGAAGCCTTGCAGACACATCGACCTGAATCACAGCTCCCTGTGCTACCAGCTGCATCGCAGTCACATTTGGAATCTCTGGAAAAGAAAAGGCAAAGTACTGATTAATAAATCCACAGCAATTATATGCATAAAATCACCATAGGCAAGGCCATGTTTCCTACTGTTTTTAGGGTTAAAAATCCCACTTCCTCTAGGAGACTTGGCACCAGGAGTAGGAAGATAATTTCCAGATTCAGCCTCAAATATGCACTAGCTGTGAGACCCTGGACATGTCACTTAACCCTATTTACTTCAGTTTTCTCATCTTTAAAATGAGCTGGAGAAGAAAATGGCAAAATACTCCAGTATCTTGCCAAGAAAATACAAAACAACTTCACGAGGAAATTCTAGAACTAAATCAATCACAAAATTGAAGGCAGTTAAGAGGGAGGGATAGATCTTTCTTAAGACTGCAGGGGGTTCTGAGGTGCTTTGAAATCCCTAATGTTCCCTTTTCTTGAACAACTCAAAAGCCATGGGAAGAGGGGTTCTGGGATTCTTTATCCTGAAGGGATCCCCAGAGAACTCAACTCTGTTAAGCCCAGGCCAGAAATATCATAAGCTTAACAAGTTTGTAATTGAAAGGAACCTTAGAAATAATCTGCTCCAACACATTCATTCCACCAATGAGTATAGTGAGGTTCAGAGATTGAGTACTTGACTGAGGTCATATAGGTAGGAAGTAGCAGAGTAATATCTCTACTGATTTAAAATACAGGGCATTCTCCACTGCACTATTCTGCCTTTCAGGTACAATTTGACCATGGCAAAATAAAGCAGAATAACGATTTCACTCCTTCTGTACATTCTGAATTAAGCCCGATATTTCACTTTTTTAGTTGTCATATAACCCAAACCCTGAGACTTTGACATGCCTCTGCCATCTTTTAGTGTAAAGGTATTTCAATCTAAATATAACATTTTACTTTTATCCCTTATTCAATTTCACCTTACTAGATTTAGTTTCAGGTTGCAGCTTGCCATCCCAAACCTCCTCAGATTTGTCTTCTGCAATATTGATAAGCATGTCTTTATCCAAGTCACTGATTATAATCCTCAGGGACACAAGCCCAAGGACACATAATCCAACACAATTAGTCTTTAGTAAATGTTTAAATGGATTTAATAATAATCATGGTATGTCATCAACTTTTATTGTCTTTTCACATGGTTTTATAAGATGACTCATCTTGTAGATACTTTACTCAGATAATCTATTTACCCTGAACATTATTAGCAACAACAATATACTATTATTCAAAATCAGAGTTAAAGGATGTGAGGAATGGATGGGATATCCAAGGCCACTTAGTCCAAGCAATCACCTAGTCCAAGAGAATGGCCATTATCGATAACTGTTATTATTGAGTATAATACTAACATTATATAAAATATATGAAGCATTTTACATGTGTTATCTCATTTGATCTTCACAAAAATCCTGTGAGGGAGCTACTGTTATTATTCTCCTCTATAAGATGAGGCTGGGAATTACTAAATGATTTTTCCCAGATCTCAGAAGCACAGTGGTCACTCACAGGCTCAATTCCTATTAAGTGTCTGAGGTCAGATTTGAACTCAGGAATAGGAGTCTCCTTGACTCCACTATGGCACCATCCAATGGTTTCCACTATAACATGTCTGATAAGTGGTCAGCCAATCTCTGAAGACCTTCAGTGAAGGGAAACCCACCTCCCAAGCCATCACATTCTCCTTTTGAACTGTTCGAGTTGATAAATTAATCAAAACACAACTTTTTCAGTAGAAGCGACTATATTTCAAGGGCCCCACAATTGGTTTGATTGGATGGATCTAAAATAAGGGCGCTGTTTAGGGAGCAGTTGTCAAGAGATCCCTACAAAGGATAAATGACAAGACCTCTAAGACCAAACCTATTATTGTTGTTTGAAGCTAAGGAAGAGCAGTCCTGAGATTTAGAGGCTTAACTAAACAGGAATCAAGCAACAAATGCTTTTTGAACTGGAGTGGTCCAAATTTGAATCCTTAGAATCCAAAGGGATTTAGAGGGTCAAGGATGTCAAACTCCATTTGAATCATCCACAAAGTAGTATATTAATAGTTCCCCACACTGACCTACACTGAAGCTTTAAAGGAGAATAAATAATTGTTCACTGCTAATTAAATAATTAACCAACTGTTCTAGACTGAAGAAAAAATGTCAGGTAGACAAAGTCAAGTTCTCATGTCCTGGAGAACTTGGAGAACCACTTTTGAGAAATCATCAGTCTTTTGGTCAAATTGATGACAAAAAGACATAGCCATTATCATCTCATTCCCAAATCACTGAACATTTTCCTGATACTTCCAAGGTCTGTGAGAGGTAAAGACACTAGACTCACACCAGAAGATTAGTCCAAGAATAAATCAGGAATATAGAAATGTAGCTTTAGCCAAAACTCAAAAACACTCCCATGTCTTAAAGACTAATTTAATGAAAATTCAATATAAGAACAAGGGTCTTCTGGCCTTGACACAGCTTGAGCCCGGCTCTGGAAGCCACATTAAAGGTTTTCCTATGGTTTGGGTATGTATGACTAGGGTTACCTCTAAGAACAGGAGGTACTGGCAAGTCTGGGCTACTTTCAGAGGGTGTTTCAGCACATGGGTATTTAGTCATCACTTCTCTAGGGTTGGGTGTTGAAGAAGAAGGAGCCTGTGGTAAAAGGAGATGGAAACCTATCTTTGGGTTGTTCTTTTGCCAAACCCCTAACCTCATCTGCGTTGTAAAAGTTCTATCCTTTGCACTTCTGGTTAGTGGTAGAATATTGTGGTAAAGAAAGATCAGATCTTGGTTTGTCTAAGAAAAAGTAATAATCTCTTCTTGGAATTTGAAGTTTTCTGATCATAATTTTCCTCTCTTTCCTCCTGCAAATATTAGGGAGGTCTCTAATTAGGGGGAAAGAGTATATAGCTCCCTCTTTTTAGACTTTTTCTTTTCTTTCCCTCATTTGTATAATCCATTCATTAACTCCTAAGTAAGTGATTAAAACTTAATTTCCACCTTGTCATTTGTGAGGTAGAGAGTATTGCAGGGAAAATGCTAAATTTAGATAGAGCTGAATCTTGCTCCTTCACATACTATCAGTCTACTTTTTTCATTGCTTCAGTTCATCTGTAAAGGAATGCTTCAGTTTCTACAACATAGGACTGTTGTGGCAACTAGATGGAGAGATGGAGAGATGGAAAGGGTCAGAAAGATCTCAGTTCAAATCCACCCTCAGCCATTCGACTCATTGACCTCTATCCGCCTTAGTTTCCTTATCTGTAAAATGGGGATCATAATAGAATCTATCTCCCAGAGTTGTTGTGAGAATCAAATGAGATAATCCTAATAAGTATTTTGCAAACTTTAAAACACTATATAAAGGCAAGCTGCCATGCTTTGTAAAAGGTGCTATACAGTGTAAGTTATTTTCATTTTCTTCAGCTGTTGGAGAAGCTATGGAATGATGAATGGCAGAAGGGAATAAGCATCCATTAAGCATCAACTGTATGCCAGGCACCATGCTAAGTTCTTTACAAAGTTTTTATTTGATTTTTACAGCAAACTTGAGAGGTAGGCACTCATTGGATAAAGTCCAAGAGTAGAAATTTATCCTGGTAATAGAAATAAGAGAAGAATCAAGGAACCTGTAAAAGAACCAGATTTTGAAGGACTACATAGTACGATTTAGGAGACTGACAGTAAGCCTTAAAGCTATAAAATTCCAGGTTCAAGGAAACTTCTGACACATAGTACTTGTGAGGCAAATTGCCTAATAGCTTGGGCTCTGGGACTCTCTCTAAAACTGTGAAATGCAGAAAAAGGATCAAGCTCATTCCTCACCTGGGAGTTCTCCATACTGATGACATTTCAGGTCCAGTTACTCTCCTTATTTCTATCCCATCGAGTTTCTGAAAGTTTTTTCAATGACCCTCCCTAGCTCTGTCTTGGGAGAAACTTACTTTAATTGTCTATTGCGGCTGCATCCAGCTTCAGTGAGAGTGAATCCTGGCTGGCACTGGTCACATCTGTCTCCCATCACACCTGGCTTACAGTTGCATCTTCCATGGTTATCACACCGTGAGCTAAGAGAACCTGTAGGGGTGGACAAGAAGAGAGAAAAGCAGGAGGAAATGTTTGATTAATTTACATGGCAAGAAAAGACAGTTAACCCTTTATTAAGACTCAAAAAGAATTCAACAATAATCAACAGCATTGTCTCTGATTGTTTTACATATTATAATTATTGTTGTCTCTAATTATTACTAATTATTAATCAAGGCACATGAGGAATTCAGAAGTACACTGATCCATTTGGACAACATTTCCCAAATTATCTAGGGTAAAGCTCTGATGTTCCATATATCAGAAATAGGTATCTTCTGAGAGAATAATGATGCTAATGTATTTTCAACTCTAAAATTGTCAAAAATTCTTACTTTGTGTAGAAAATCTGAGATATAAAAAAATTATTTTTCTCTTTTACTCTAAAAACTTTCTTTCCTTTTCTCCTTTTCCCCTCCAGAGCAGAATTTATGGATTTTGTCAATATTTTCCAACTTCTAAAGCTTTCTGTATCCAAATGAAGTTAAGAAACCCTACATTAGGAAACAAGCAGGAAATAATTTTGAAGAATATATTCTGTTCATGTCCAGTTTCAAAGAGGCAATATGATAGTGCTTGACTTCTTAAAGTCTTTCTATTTGTGATCTCTTTTCATCCAAGAAATTTTTTGTGACCCCAGATATATAGGTATATAAAATAGTTATACAAATCAAACATTTACTGATAATAAATCATGATTTCACAACCCCCACATTCAGTTACATAACTCCATATGGGGCTTCCAGAGTTTATTTGGCTTTGGTATATGGATAGATATCTGACCTCCAAACCAGGAAGAAATACATTCACATGCCATCTTTGACACATGTTATATGACCCTGGTCAAGTAATTTAAGTGTCTGTACTTCAGGACAACTTTGCAACTTAAAAGTTGCAAAGAATGTGTTGACCTGCCTTAGTAAAGGGAGTTTTCTCTCCGGAGAGTCCCTATACTAACACGATCAGAGGTTTATTTTCTATTCCTATCCAGTGTAATATTAAAAAGGAAGGACACAAACATCTTTACCTTTTTAATAAAAACCAAATATTAATTCTTTCAACCACAAAAGAATTTAATGGATATCCTGGAAGAAAAGATGAGATCTATGCCTGGAAAAGATTATTCTAGCAGAATTTGGAACACAAAGTTTTGCAAAAGTGAATGTTGAAAATTATCTATGCATATGTTTTGAAAATAAAAAGCTTTACTATTAGAAATAATTCAGAATTTTAGCAAAGTGGCAGGATACAAAATAAATCCACATAAATCCTCAGCATTTTTATATATCACCAACAAAATGCAACAGCAAGAGATACAAAGAGAAATTCCATTCCAAACAAATGTTGAGAGTATAAAGTATTTGGGAATCCATCTACCAAAGAATAGTCATGAATTATATGAGAAAAATTACAAAACACTTGCCAAAAAAATAAAGTCAGATTTAAATAATTGGAAAGACATTCAATGCTCTTGGATAGGCTGAGCGAATGTACTAAAGATGACAATACTCCCCAAACTAATCTATTTATTTAGTGCTATACCAATCAGACTCCCAAGAAACTATTTTAATGACCTAGAAAAAAATAACAACAAGATTCATATGGAAGAATAAAAGGTTGAGAATTGCAAGGGAACTAATGAAAAAAAAAGTCAGAGGAAGGTGTTCTAGGTGTACCTGATCTAAAGCTATATTATATAGCAGCAGTCACCAAAACCATTTGGTACTGGCTAAGAAATAGACCAGTAGATCAGTGGAACAGATTAGGCACACAGGACAAAAAAGGGTACATCTATAGCAATCTAATCTTTGACAAACCCAAAGATACCAACATTAGGGACAAAAATTCATTATTCGGAAGAAACTGTTGGGAAAACTGGAAATTAGTATGGCAGAAATTAGATATGGACCCACACTTAACACCATATACCAAGATAAGATCAAAATGGGTCCATGATTTAGGCATAAAGAATGAGATCATAAATAGATTAAAGGAACAGAGAATAGTCTACCTCTCAGACCTGTGGAGGAGGAAGGAATTTATGACCAGAGGAGAACTAGAGATCATTATTGATCACAAAATAGAAGATTTTGATTACATCAAACTAAAAAGTTTCTGTACAAACAAAACTAATGCAAACAAGATTAGAAGGGAAGTAACAAATTGGGAAAATATTTTTAAAAGTAAAGGTTCTGACAAAGGTCTCATTTCCAAAATATATAGAGAACTGACCCTAATTTATAAGAAATCAAACCATTCTCCAATTGATAAATGGTCAAAGGATATGAACAATTCTCAGATGATGAAATTGAAACTATTTCCACTCATATGAAAGTGTTCCAAATCACTACTGATCAGAGAAATGCAAATTAAGACAACTCTGAGACACCACTACACACCTGTCAGATTGGCTAAGATGACAGGAACAATTAATGATGAATGTTGGAGGGGATATGGGGAAACTGGGACACTGATACATTGTTGGTGGAGTTGTGAAAGAATCCAGCCATTCTGGAGAGCAATTTGGAATTATGCTCAAAAAGTTATCAAACTATGCATACCCTTTGACCCAGCAGCGCTACTACTGGGCTTATACCCCAAAGAAATACTAAAGAGCGGAAAGAGACATATATGTGCCAAAATGTTTGTGGCAGCTCTTTTTGTTGTAGCTAGAAACTGGAAGATGAATGGATGTCCATCAATTGGAGAATGGTTGGGTAAATTATGGTATATGAAGGTTATGGAATATTATTGCTCTGTAAGAAATGACCAGCAGGAGGAATACAGAGAGGCCTGGAGAGACTTAAATCAACTGATGCTGAGTGAAATGAGCAGAACCAGAAGATCACTGTACACTTCAACAACAATACTGTATGAGGATGTATTCTGATGGAAGTGGAAATCTTCAACATAAAGAAGAACCAACTCACTTCCAGTTGATCAATGATGGACAGAAATAACTACACCCAGAGAAGGAACACTGGGAAGTGAATGTAAACTGTTAGCACTACTGTCTATCTACCCAGGTTACTTATACCTTCGGAATCTAATACTTGAATGTGCAACAAGAAAATGGTATTTACATACATATATTGTATCTAGGTTATATTGTAACACATGTAAAATGTATGGGATTGCCTGTCATCGGGGGGAGGGAATGGAGAGAGGGGGGAGGATAATTTGGAAAAATGAATACAAGGGATAATATTATAAAAAAATTACTCATGCATATATACTGTGGAAAAAATTCTAAATAAAAAAAACAATAAAAAAACAGAAAATAAAAATAAATAAATAAAAATTTAGTTCTATTTTTAAAAAAAGTTGTTCTAGCCAAAACATGAAGGATTGATTGGAGATGGGAGCAAATCAGATGTAGGGAACCCAGTAAGGCAGCTATAACCACAATCTAGATTAAAGATAGTAAGAATCAGAACTAATCAGTCACTTAATATACTTATTAAGGACCTACTACGTTCCAGGCATATGCTAAGACAAAAGACAGTTCCTGCTGTCAGGGAGATTATAGACTAATTAGGGTAGCTGCCATTTGAATGGACAAGAAGATGGAGGCAAATGATGTTGTGGAGATAGAATTGATAAGGCTTGGCAACAGAGAGATATGGGATGAAGGAAAGAGATGCATTAACAATGACTCTAAAGATGGGAACCAGGGAGATAGAAAATAGTGATACCCTTAACAGAAAAAGAAACATTTGGAAGAGAGGCAGGTTGGGGAGGAATGAAAGAAAAGAATGAATTATATTTTAGACATGTAAAGATCATATCAAATCAAGCTCCTGAAGATAGTCTTGTGTCATAGAAAGAAAACAAAACAAAAGGCTTGAATTTAGAGAACTGGATTCTTCTTCCAGCTCTGGCACCCACTTGCTATTCAACTTAACCACTTAACCTTTTTGGGCTTTGATTACTTCATCTCAAAAATGGGGTCAATAATATAATGACTTTGCTACCTTCCTTGTCGTGAAGATCGAATGAGATAAAGTATGTAACAATTCGTTGAGAAATAGAAAGCACTAAACAAGAAGTGGATAACATCATATATGTTATGAATATCTAATTCCACAAGTACTAAGAACCTAAGGGAAAAAGTACAAGATGGTCACTGGATACTTTTGTTTGGACTTAGTGAACAAAGCTCATGAATCCCTGTTCAGTTGATTTGCTGTGTGACTTTGGTTTCCTATATAATTAAGAAGGTTATGTACAGATAGCACAGAGATGGCTTTAAGGATTAGTAAGTATTTGAATAAATGAAAGATACCTTTAAACTCCTTCCCAAGGCACTAAAAAGTATAATTTGGGAAGGAAAAATGTGTCCTATTGAAAGTATTCTTTCCTGTACTCCAGGAAAGACCAACATGGTAGGAGTTTGGGCTCCAGTATCATTCTTGATCTCCTTATTCAAATATCTTCTTTAATGCTTTTGAAGATTTGGGATTTCCAAAGAAGAGAAATGGATAAGCTCTTCCCCACTTCCCCTTTTTTTCCAGAGGTAAGAGACTAAAAATGTACTGCACTACATATAACATTGAACTTTTCCTATAAGTTAGTTTTTCTGAACTTTTTTCCACTTCTTTTTTGTTCTTTGTTAGGAGATAGAGGCGATACGGACTGCATAGTGAACAGACAGCTGCTCCCCCAAAAAAAGAAGACCTGCCCTCAAATTATGCCTCTGACATACACTGACTCTGTGATCCTGAGCAATGGTTCATTTGATGTCTCAGTGATATAGGCGTCAGGCAATCAAGTGGCCCAGTGGACAGAGCAATGACTAGGAATCAGGAAGACTCAGCTTTGTGAGGTCAAATCCAACTTGACACTTATTAGCTGTGTGACCCTGGGCAAGTCACTGAACCCTCTCTGCCTCAGTTTCCTCTTCTGTAAAATGGACTGGAGAAGGAAATGATAAACCATTCCAATATGTCAAGAAAATCCCCTAATATATCTAAAATCTTTCACTAATATAAAGAATAGCCATATCTCATCCCCCAGCCTCTTTTTAATAGCACATCTTTTTGAACATATATTTTTTTAAATTTAGCTTTATTCTTCCTGTGGGGGAGAAAAGGACACACACAATGAAAAAATGAGACAATGGTTAAAAAAAAAACAAAAAAAAAATTGTCATATTCTGTTGGGCCACAAGTTACTCATTTGTTCCTTGAATACTGAATTTGTCATCCCGCCAAACACTCCAGCTGAGCCAATTAAATTCCTAATTACATTCAGACTGATGTTTTATTCAGATGACCCAGCTCCTATGATTCACTGTGCCGCAGTATAGCCTCAAGGGATATGGGCTCTTTAAGGAGGTGGAGGTTAAATGCTTCTTTAAGAATGATAACCCAGTTTTTCTTTCTCCATCCAAAGGCTCACCGAAGCCATAAAGAGTCTGAGCCCTGATTTAAAACCCCCAAACCAGAAACATCTGAAAGTAAACAGCATCATGGCAAGAACCCACAGAGAGACTCTAAAGGTCCCAGCTCCTATCCTCACTGGTCAACTTCAGCTTTCTTAAATCACAGATCTGGAACCAGAAAGACTTTTAAGGGTTCAATCCTCTCATTTTACATAAAAGGAACCAAAGGCCACATAGTTAAGTGATTCACCCCAAATTACAGAAGTAGTTAGTAGCAGATCAGGTTTCAAATCTGAGTCTGAAACCATCGCCCTTTCTACAAGATTGTTTCTTATAATACAGCTCATCAAGAAGTCCAGGGTCCTTAATAGGTGACTCTACAACAAGACTTTAGCCATTTTCAAATTCTTTCAAGCAACTGACTTGGATCAGTTCTTCTGGGCTAGATTCAATCACTGTTTCTGTTGACTGCTATTGCACCTGAGGCTGAATGCCATGTATGTCCCAGAAGTTAATTCAGATCATAGTATATGTTAGAACAAAAGGGGGAGAAAGAGCAATATCTAGAAAGATAGGTCCATGACCAAGACATTGATTAAGGAACTCTACCATCATTCTCAAAGAGCAAATTCCTTTGTTAATGAATCAAGGTTGAGGAAAGTGTAGTCATTGTTCAATCATTTCAGTTCAATTGACTCTTTGTGACCCTATTTCTTTTCTTATTTGTTTTTTGGCAAAAAGAGTGCCTTTCCTTTTTCTAGCTCATTTTACTGATGAGGAACTGAGGTAAAGGGGGTTAAATGGCTTACTCAGGATCACACAGTATCTGAGGCCAGATTTTAAGTCAGGAAGATGAGTCTTCCAACTCCAGGCTCAGTACTCTAAGCACCGTAACACCTACCTGTCCAGGTAGTAAACCCTAAGTCAACCCTGAGAGTATCAAGGAAAGAAGAGGCCAGTCAGTGAACAAGCATTTTTAAGTGCTTTACTAGGTGCCTGGCATTGTGCTAAGCTGTAAGGATACATAGAAAGAGGGGAAAAATGGACCCTTCTCTTAAAAAACAGATTGTAAGGGAAGAGAGCATGTAAAAAATTGCACATGCAAGATATATAATATAAATGAAAGATAAATTATAGACTCAGAGTCTGGAATGTTGATGATGATATGAACAATATGATATCAAAACAACAGGAAGAGCAAAAATTCATGGCCATACAGGGAATGGAGAGGATCATAAGTGATAAAATAGACAATTTTAATTACATGAAATTTAGAATTTTTTTTTTGCATGAACAAAAGGAGTGGATGGGATATGGTAGAAGAGATATGAGAGGGAAGGATAGGAATGGAACTCACAAAGAAGCCCAAATCACATCATCCATACCTTTCGTGTTGCAATTGCAAGGCAAACAACGGTCTCTGTCTCTCAGGCGGTAAAATCCATCCTTGCACCTCTCACAGTGTACACCGGCTGTATTGTCATTACAGTTGAGACAACGGAATCCTTTTCCTGTTCTTCTTTGCAGCTCTTGATCAAAGACACATTGCCTGGATTTCCCATTACAATCACAGACTAAGAAGAGAAAAAAAATTTAGCAGTGTTAGAGAAAGAATACAGGACTAGTTGTCTTTTAAAAAGTGGAAAGGACATCATTTCTAGAGACAGAAGTTCTGGATTCAGATCCTCTTCTGGTACTTACTTGTGACCTTGGAAAGTTACTTAAATTCCTTGGGTTTCAGGGCCTTCATCTATATTATAAAAGGGTAGCTCTAGCTGGGTCTATTAAGGTCCCTCTAGTTTTAGGATATGACCTTATTTATTGGGCTTTCTAAGAAAATGTTACCATTAGTCTAACTTGGGTCATACCATCTTCTCATCATCCCTTTTCCATCATGAAAAAAAGCTGCTTTTTATTTTTGTAGTGAGAGGTCTTTTCTTCCTTTCTTTAATCACTTTAGGAGGCAGCTAGTGGTTCAATGAGAGTTAGAAAATTATGCCCAGAGTTAGAACTTGAGTTTAAATCCAACCTCAGACACTAGCTGTGTAACTCTGACCTAGATACTTAGTTTCTATCTGCCTCAATTAACTGAATTGTAAAGTGAGTATAGTCATAGTAGAGTATTATATGTGTAGTAGATATATTCCACAGTACTACAATATAATATTAAGCACGATCATAAGAGATAAAATACACAATTTTAATTATATGAAATTTAGAATTTTTTTGCATGAACAAAAGGAGTGGATGGGATGTGGTAGAGGAGATATGAGAGGCAAGGATAGGATTGGAACTCACAAAGAAGCCCAAATCACATCATCTATTTCTTTCATGTTGCAATTGCAAAGTCCCTTTCAGGACTCTTAGGAGGATAACAAATGAGATAATATTTGCAAAAGCACTTAACACTTTACTGGCAGTTGGTAAGTGCTATATAAATGCACTTATTTCCCTATATGCTCAGTAGTGGTATTATTGGGTCAAAAGTTATGCAACATTTTTAGTAACTTCTGGGAAATAGTTCCAAATGGTATTCCAAAATAGTGCCAAATAAATTCACAACTCCTCCAAATTTCATTAACATGCTATTTTTATTCCATAATCCCACTAATATTTTCCTTCTATGTCCTTCATTTTCTGTCTATGTCCACTCATCCAGTCTGAAGGATATAATGTCAAACCTGAGTTACATTAATTTGCATTTTTCTAATTATTAGTGATATCATAGCAGTTTTTTTCATACGATTATTGATAGCCTGACTCTTTTTCTTAGAAAAACTACATGGTCATATGAGAATAGCTCTTATTTTTAAAATTTTGAATCCATCTCATTTATATCTGAAAAATGGGACTCTTATTAGAGAAACTTTCTGAAAAGATTTTCCCTATTTCTCTTACTTTTCTAATTTTAGCTACATTGATTTTTGTTAAATAAAATTATACATTTTCTCTCTTCTGATGCTCTTGTTAGGTCATGAATTCTTCCTTGTGCAAAGATGAAAAACATAATTTATTCCTTGCTCTTCTAATGTTTACAATGTCACCTTTTCTATATGTAACACATCCATTTAGAGCTTACTTTAGTTTAAGGCAAAACTTCTTAAACTGTGGGTTGTGACCTAGGGATTGTATAGCTGAATGTGAGAGTTGTGAAAAATTTTGGCAACAGTAAAAGGTATCAAATATTCTGCCATGATTCAATTATTTATGTAAAAATAAACAAGTACATCCATCTCATTAGTATGGATTTGCTTTCATCTTTAATAAGCGGCAAAATTATATGTATACCAAGGAATTGTTTTAAAATAAATTTGTTTATGATTTATTATCAGTTAATGTTTGATTTATACACCCATAGATCCATGGCCATGTAAGAATTTCTCAGGGGAAAAGGGGTCACAAGTAGAAAAAGTTTAAGAGGCCCTGGTCTAAGGTCTGAGAAGGTGGTCAAATCTTTTTAGTCATTTAGTTAACAAACATTTATTTAATGCTTATTCTGTGCCAGGCACTGTAATAAGGGCTGGGGCTACAAAAAAAAAGAGGCAAAAAGATAGCTCCTGGCCTCAAGAAGCTTACAACATTCTATTTACAATCTCTCCAGGATTTATTATTTATATCTATGTATCAAAGGGGCTAGCTGACCCTGACCTCATGGTCAAAACAGACTTAAACCAGTTGGAGCCAGTCTTATGGTTTCTTTGAAAACTTCCCATGGCTATAACTAGAACCTGCTGTTCTGACCAGATGTTATCACTTCTCAAACTTCTCCAGCCTTCTTTGTGGACTTTTAACTATTTTGCAAAATAACTTTATGTAACAGTTTCAAGAGACTGTGCCTTCCATGAGATTCCCTCCTTGATGAAGTGTATTTAAATGTTACTCCTTCTGCTCCTCCTGGACATCCCAGTATTTTGGTGCTACATGGTGTCTTAAATTGCAATTTTCTTACCTAGATTAAAGATTTTGGTTGTTATTACTTTAATAGTCCCCTTTATTTCAGATCAGCAGTTATATAATATAAGAGACTGCCTTATGGCGCGGCTAGAGAGCTGTCTTTGAATCTAGGAAGACCTGGATTGAAGTCTTGCGTAATTTGTATTGACTGTGCAATCTTGAGGAAGTCATTTAATTTCTCAGCACTCTAGGAATTCTCTAAAATTATAGCTACAGAGAAGTTGTTGACCTGCACCAGTATTTTCCTAATCTGGGAATTCCTTTTATACTGATGAAATCATAGGTACCTCTTATATCCTAGTAGAATATTATGATCATATTTATGGCAAAAACTAAATTATTTTTCATCTTTATAATCTTAATAATATTGTACGCCCTTGAAAAATATTGAACTGGACTTCTCCCTTCATTTCTTTCCCTCTCAACCTTTCCTAGATTGGACTCTTTTTCCCTTCTGCCATCTTTCCTGAATTCTACAAAAAGGAATTTTATATTAACCAAACTCCAGAAATTGTTCTAGAATATAAATAATTGGATGCTAGAAGATACTTTCTCATGGTCAGATATTGGCTTTAGGAAAATCATTTTGACAACCCCATTCTTATCTCTGACAGAAAGGGTCCATTCCCTAGTCAAGGACACAAGAATTAACTGGATTTAATCCAAGACTTCTATCTCTCTATCTGAAATCGCTGTATATTCATTATCTTGATACCAATTAAATGTTTTTAGTTGACTCGTGGGTGGGAATCATATCTAATCTATGCTTTATTCAATCCCTCTGGCATATAAGGATTTATTATTATAATAATAACAATAATAATGCCCAGTATCTGACCTCAAGGTACTTCTTAGAAAAGACAAGCCCCACACAGATCCCTCCCATTACCCCACACAGTGATACTTAGACCAGATCAAAGTGGCTCTAAATCTTTTTT
Source organism: Sminthopsis crassicaudata (assembly GCF_048593235.1). Classification (NCBI taxonomy): domain Eukaryota; kingdom Metazoa; phylum Chordata; class Mammalia; order Dasyuromorphia; family Dasyuridae; genus Sminthopsis; species Sminthopsis crassicaudata. Next base: position 72,220,433 of record NC_133620.1, on the reverse strand, counting down.
TCCAAACAATGAAGCAAGGTGTGCAGAATCCCTAAGGGATCTCTCCACAGACACTCCCCCCCCTCACTAAAACACTCAATTGAACAGGTTAGGACAGGAAGCAGAATGCTATAATCCCCCACTCTGTCCTACAGAGCAATGAAGGCAGGCAGAAAATGAGTCCTAGAGCTTCTTTAGGACCTAGAACGAGAATAATTACTTATACCAATGCCTCAATTCATCCCAGCATGTCTGGTTCTCATTCCAAATGTCCTATCTGAAAGTCATTTAACACAATGGCATTGACATCATAAATTGGGCCCAAATGGGCCCTCTTTTTATGGATCCTCTTTTTAGTAAAAGCATGTAATATTTCCAAATTGGGATGACATAATTTCATATGGAAAAACTTCAGACAAAGGTAATATAACTTCTTGCTTTTGGGATTCATTCTGGTTTCTTTCCTGTTTATATAAAAAATATTCCTTCTAATTAGTAATGCTACTGGCCTTTCTATATTATTTTGAAAATCTGGTTCCCTGAACTCAGCAAAAGTAGGAAAGCACAAAGTCAAACATGTCTTCCCTTCAAACTTTCCTGATTCTTTTCAGAACACAAACATCCTTCTAGTCTCCAAGTTCACAACCTTGAAGTCAGCCTTGATTCTTTCTGATGAGAAATAGGTGATATCATGGATAGAGTTTTCAACTTGGAGTTAAAATGCTTTATAAACCTAAAAATACCTGTAAGGTAAGTTATTACTTAATTTCTCACTTACCCTTCATTTCCAATCAATTTACTTATTTAGACCTGTGTGACTCTTGGTGATCCTATGGACCATAACGCACCAGGCTCCTCTATTTTCCACCATCTTCCAAGGTCTGTCCAAGCTCATGCTCATTGTTTCAATGACACTACTATAAATCTCATCCTCTCATCTCATCTCATCATCTCCTTTTGTCTTCAGTCTTTTCTAGCATCAGCATCTTTTTCAATGAGTCCCAGCTTCTCATTATGTGGCCAAAGTATTTAAACTTCAGCTCAGTGTTTGAATAGCCTGAATAAATTTCTTTAAATATTGATTTTAAGTTTTAATCTGATCTCCTTGCTCAGAAGTCTTCTCTAGCACCACAAAGTGAACACATTGATTCTGTGGCTTCATAGTCCAACTCTCACAGCTTCTGAATTGCTTCTGAAAAAACATAACTTTGTCTATACAGACCTTTGTTGGCAAGATGATATTTCTACTTTTTTAGGATGCTGTCCAAATCTGCCATCGATTTCTTTCTGAGGATCGAACATCTTTTCATTTCACAGCTATAGTCACTATCTACAGAGATGTTTGAGCCCAAGAATATAAAATCTGATTTTGCTTCTATTTCTTCTCCCAATTTCTCTTCCAATCCATTGCAGTCTTATAAATTCTAACTCAAAATCTTTTGGCTCTATTCCCTTTCTTCACTCACTTAGCTACCACCCTGAACCAGGCCCTCATTACCTCTTAACTGAAATATTTCAACAGCCTCCTAATTGGTCTGCTTAAAAAAAAATCTATCCTCCCTCCAATCCATCCTCCACATAGTTGCCAAACCAATATTCCTAAATCATGGTCTAATCACAATACCCACCTACTTAAAAATCATTAGGCTCCCTAGTGATGTAACCAGATGGGTCTAACGTCAGAAAGACAGCTCAAACCCCAACTCAAACACTCACTGGCTGTGTGATCCTGAGTAAACCACTAAAAAAAAATCTCTGCTTCAGTTTCCTCATCTGTAAAATGAGGATTAATAATAGCCCCTACCTAGCAAGAGTACTATGTAAATCAAATGAGATAAACTTTATAAAGTACCTGAAATGGAATAATCACTTAATAAACACTTGTTTCCTTATTTCCTATTGCCTCTATCAAAAAAATTTAAAATTCTCAGCTTGGCATTTGAAATTTTCCACAATATAGTTTTCACCTGTTTTTTTTGAATCATCTCATTCTCTCTATTTCAGTCAAACTAGATCACTTTGCATCATCTAACTCCATGCCTTTATACAGATGTCCTCCCTAGGTTTGAAAATGCCTTCCTTTCTCACCTCCACTTCTTATTTCCTTTACATCACAGCCATGAACTCTTTCCTAAAGTCTCCCCACCCACCTCCAGTCTCATACACAATTAGTCCTTTCTGCCTCTTAAAATGTTTTCTATATATATATATTTTATATTTACTTATCCATGTATTTATTGCATCCCCAGTAGTCAGTCAACAAGACAATAAGCATTTATTTAATCCCTGCTGGGTGTCAGAACCTGGCTAAATTCTAAGAATATAAAGAAAGGACAGACCCAGCTCTTAAGGAGTTCACAAGTCTAATGGGGAGATTGCATGCAAACAACTATGTATAAGCAAAGTAAAGAGAGGATAAATTGAAGATAATTAACAGAGGGAAGACACTAACATTAAGGGGGATGAGGAAAGGCTATTTGGGGGAACATGAAATTTGAGCTGGGATTTAAAGGAAGCAAATAGAATGGGCGTTCCTTGAGGGGAAGGCCTTTTTTTTCCATTTTTTCCCTTGGTATTCTCCAAACATATTTGCTTATAGTATGTAACGCCTCACTTTCCTATTCTTAAATCTCTTGGTTAATAAATCTTAATAGATTTATCAATTAAGAGTTTACTCTTAACTTTGAAGAGAGCAGTTTAAATTGAAGGATGAATTATGGAGCCAGATTGTGGCTAATTTAGAAGAGAATAACAGGAGAGGAAGTAAAAGCCCTGAGTATAGATGGGCCTGACTCCTTCATTCCTACTCAGATGCTACTCAACAAAATTATAGGCAAATATAAAGATTTGATGGCTGGATCCACTCTAAATTGATGCTATCCAATCTTAACTGGGTCCTCCCTTGACCTCCAGTGAATAGAGAAAAGGAGCTCTATATGAGAAAGTTTGTCAGTGTAGAAAAAAACAAGATTTGGCAATGGATTAGACAGGTGGAATAAGAGAGAATGAGGAGTCAAGAATGATAGCGAGGTTTCAAGTTTGGTTTTAACTGACTAGAATCAAGAGTAATAGAAAAGTTTGGGAGAGAGAAGGGTAAGGATTTTTGTTTTGTCAGTTTTGAGTTTGAGATGATTATGGAGCATTCAGCTCAAGATGTCCCCAAGTATTGTGAGAATTCAGGACAAGAGTTCAGAAGAAAGATTAAGACTCTATATGTAGATCTGAAAATCTTCTGCAAACATACAATAATTGAACTTATCGGAATTAAAAAGGTCACCAAGTGAGATGTATAGAAGGGAACAAGAAGATGGCCTAAGACAAAGATTTGGGGGACACCCAATAATTAATGAATGTGACAAAAGTAAAAAATCAATGAAGTGGAGGTCAGATCTCTCAGAGGAGATTCAAGAGGAGCAGAGTCATAAAAATTAGTGAGGAGTAAACATTCAGAAGGAGAAAGTGATCAATAGCATCAAACGAGGCTATGAGACTAAGAAGCAATCATCAACTTTTCAATTAAGAGATTTAGAAGAGTTGAGAAGAGAATAACAGAAGAAGTAGAAGCACTGAGGATAGTTGATATAAATCTGAGAAGAGACATACAAGATGATAACTAGTGGTTAAAAATCTCTATGATTGAGTGATTATTTTTTTTAAGGATGGTGGAAACATGGGCATATTCATAGACGCAGAGAAGGAACCCGTAGTTAAGAAGAAATTGAAGATAAGAAAGAGAGTAGCGATAATCATGGAGACAATCTGCTTGAAAAAACAGGAGGGGTTGGGATCAAGGGAATATGTAAAGACATTGGCCTTGGCAAAGAAAAAGTACAGATGAAATCAGATCACATAAAGGAATACATAGGAACGGGAGATATCAGCGATTGATAGAGGAGAAAAGGGACCTCACACTGAATACTTTTTTTTTCTTTTTTTTTTTTTTTGGTGAAATAGAGGTGAGGTCCTTAGTAGAAAGGATAGAATCAAGAGAATATCATGAGAGGTTTGGGGAAGTTTTTGGAACAGCTACTATAGAGAATGAGATAGTGAACAAATCAGAAAGGAAAATTATTTTCTTGCTTCACTGATAGTCTAGATCATTTCTAATACAATCTGATCTGTTCTGACATAATCTTTGATCCCCAAAGCCCTTATTATTATTATTATTATTATTATTATTATTATTGCTATTATTGGCTATAAAAATTCATGATTCCTTTCCTGCTCTCCTGCTCCCATTCAATTCCCATTCCCACTCTCACCTTATTGGTACCTCTCTCCAGAAGTTACATTCGACATATTTTGGATATACTTAGATGTATACATGTGGGGTTTTTCCTATAGAATGTAAGCTTCTTGAGGCCAAGGATTATTTCATTTTTGTCTTTGCACCCTTAGTATGCAGAGATATTTAATAAATGCTTATTAATTAATCTAACATAGTAATATGGAATATCCCATTCTGAACCATGCTAATAACCATAGAAGAATGATCTGTGTATTGAGTAGAACTAATAAATTAAATATAATAACATATATATATTTGACGTTGACGAATAAAAGTAGGGCAGGACAACAGATTAGAAATGGGGCATTTTTCCCACATGCATTCTCTTCCCATGTCAAGGGAAGTTTTGGTCTATGAGTGGAAACTTGGCTGATACAAAACTGCTCTATTTTCCCAGAGCAGAGCAAGCACCTGTACATACAGGAATCACCTGGAAGTTTAGGGCCTCCCCCTCCCCTTGAAATTTCCCAGCCCAACACACAAAGTTTTCATTGTCTCTGCATGGAGAGCTTTCAGTGGGAGAGGTCTCTTTCCACACAGACTTATGTTAGGATTAGGATGGGAGGGGTAACAAGAGGAAAATTGACATTTTCCAACAGAGAAGTCTAAGGGAATTTGATAAATGAACCAGACAGATGCTTCCAGCAATAGTAATCAGCATTGGAGAGAGAGAGAGACAGAGAGACAGAGACAGAGACAGAGAGACAGAGAGAAACAGAGACACAGAGAGAGACAGAGACAGAGAGAAAGAGAGACACAGAGAGGGGGAAAGGGAGGAGAAAGGAGACACGGAGAGGGAGGAAGGCAAGGAGAGAAGGAGGGAGGAAGGAAAGGAGGGAAGGAGAGAGAGACACAAAAACACAGAGACAGAGAGAAACATACAGAGAGAGAAACAGAGATGGGGGTGGGGCAGAGAGGCAGAGACAGAAACACAGAGAGAGAAATATAAAGAGAAGTAGAGAGGGACACAGAGAGAGAGAGACAGGCAGACACAGAGACAGAGGCAGAGAGACACACAGAGAAAGAGAAGTGGGGAACCATCCATCTGTGAGACTGGAGCTGGGACAACATGTTCTGCTGGGGGAAGGGAGGCTATGATAAGTTTGTATTTATCTGGCAGGCTTGGCAGGTAGGGTACTTGGCCAGTTTGCGGCACTATCTCAGATGTTTGGAATTCAAATGTCATGTTTGAACCTGACAACGTGTGTGTGTGCCGGCTAAAGATTACATGGAACGCTTGCTCAGTACACTACCACTTTCTTAAGTTAATATAATAGAAGCAGCCACGTCATGCTGTGGTTTGCCTGAAATCTTCCTGAAAGATGAATGGAAGCATGAAATCATTTGAAGGGACAAACACATTTCTCCTTATTTAGTAGGGAGATGGGCTGCCTAACCTCCCTAAAACAATCCCTGGTCCCTCCCACCCCTACTTGAGATGCAGAAGCTGCCTCTCTTTAATTTCGACTCTCACAAAATCACGGCTGGAGTCATCTCCCATGGCATCTAGACATTTTTAGCAGGCTTTCTCGCTTTTGTCCCTTTCGGCTTGCTCTTGCTTCTTGACTTCCCCTGACTCCTTTAGGCATCAGGAGGAAGAGAAGCATAACAGATGGTACAAGGAGGGAGAAGAATAATTTGTGTAGAAGCAACTGTCCTAATGATCAGAGAGATTTATCTGTTCTTAACTACCTGGAATTTTCTAGTGCTAAATCCTTTTGGAAGGGAATTTTCTCCTTTCTTTGACTTTTCAATGACTTTAATGATCTGAAAAACAGAGGCTGAAAATTCTATCATTTTATGTGACCTTAAGGTCACATTAGTTATTGTGTTTATTAAATACCTAATATGTTCCTTTGCATTGTATGGTAGAAATTGTATTGACCCTGGAGTGAGAAGACGCTTGCCTAATACTTCTCATCTATGTGACCTTGAACTTCCCCAGCTCCCAGTTATAAAAGTACTGAACTTGGTGGTTTGTGAGAGCACCAAAGTTAATTCATTTAGCCAACTTCAATCAACTTCTTTATTGAAAAAGACATTTTAACTTCTGTATCCTATCCATAGTCAGAATTATGGGCAAGGGAATCTGCTTTGGATGTTGGCTGCCAAAGTATCAGGTAAATTCCAGAACAGGAATTCTATTTTACTAATCAAAGAAACCAAGCTAGTTTAACTGTCTAATCCCAAATGGAATTCTGAGTGGCAGAAACTGGGAAATAGGATCTTTTTAGCTCTCGACTGACTAAAATCATTGAGACAGGACAAAATATAGCACTTCCATTTTGAATCTTGTTGCTATTGAGAGACTCCAGTTTTTAGTAAGCTGTTTTCGGACAAATTATTATACTTCGTTGTGGCAGTGCTCAGGGGTAGCTCCTGCCCTGGGGAGAGTGGAGGCCATCCCTACTATTACAATCACTTCTCTTCTCCCCCAAAGTCCATTCAAAAGTAGAAGGAGAAAGAAAAAGGAAGTCTCTTAGTGCTGGGGATGGGAACATAAGGAATTTATTAAATTTATTTGTTAAATTATTATTTATTAAATTTATTAAATATCTAATGTGTATCAGGCATTGTATTTTATACATATTATCTCATTTGATCTCTACAATTCAGTGCTGTGAGTACTGTTATTTGCCCAGCTAATAAGTATCTGAGGATGATTGGAATTCAGATTTACCTGTCCTGGGATTCAATCCTCTATGCTTAGGGAATGGGGACCACAACCCTAGTCTAGGTAAGTGGTGGGAAGTGAGATTTTTTTAAATCTCCCTTTTCCATCACTCAATGTCACTGAATCACAGAAGATCAGACCAGAAGGAGCCTCCAACACCATCCACAAAACATATTTTGTCTTTAATATAGCTAATAAAACATGTTTTTAAATAATTAAGACAAATAGAACTTTTACCACTATACGCATAAGTCTTCTTAATTTTCCCTTTTCTGTAGAAGGTATCATCATCTTCAAAGTTACCCAGGCTAACAATGTAGGTGTCATAATCAGCTCCTCATTGTCTCCGTACCCATATTTCATCTGCCAAGGCTTGCCAATTTTACCTTCTGTAATGTGCCCTCCTGGCAGTTACAATTACCAGTCTGCCCTAGGCCCACCAGAGTACCTTTGACCACTGACCTTTGCAGTGTCAACTCTACCCGGCTCGCCTCCTCTGAGGCCTTCAAAGGTCTCTGGCCACGATCTCTTGAATCTATAGTTTAATAACCGGTAGCGCACTCAAGAACAGCCACGTGTAATCTTAAAAGCCTTTATTATACCTACTCACATAATGCCCTGACTTGATGCCCTGACTTGTTGGTTCCTGAGTGAACACCTGGTTAGAAGACCCATGTGTTCACTACCAAACTCCTTACCTCTCTGGGCTATCCATCCGCTTGGCTCAGGGAGCCAGGTTAAAGAGCACCAGGTTAAAGAGAGCGACTGCTGCCTGTAGTGGGCTTATAACCTTCATAACCCTTTTCTCCTCTCTTTTAAAATGGCTACCAACCTGGTGCAAGTCCTTATCACCTACCTATTGAGGTAGCTTGCTTATTGGTCTCCCTATCACACATCCAACCACTCCATCCATCCTTCATTCAGTTGCCAAATTAATCCTAAACTGCAGGTCTGACTTAAGTTTCCCTCCTATTCCCTAACCTTCTGTGGTTCCCTTTTACCTCTAGGATCAAACACAAAATCCTGTGATTTTTAAAGCCCTTCATAACGTGGTGCCTTCCTAACTTTCTAGTTTTCTTGTACCTTACCCCCCACCATGTATTCTTTAATCCAGTAACATGGTCACCTTTCACTTCCTGAAAGAACACATTCCATCTGCTCTCTCCAGAGATGATCACTGGCTGTTCCCCACACCTAGAACGTTCTTCCTTCTCATCTCTGCCTTCTGAATCCTTTCAAGTCCTAGCCAAAATCTAAGCCTTTCCCAACCTTTCTAAATTCTAGGACTTTCTTTCTATCAATTATCTCCAACTTATTCTAATATAGCTTATTTGTATGTTGTAATGTTCTTTTTCTCTAAATTGTAATCGTTCTCTGGGAGCAGGTTTCTAGGGGAGCTTCTGGAGGCAGCCTTCGTTTCAGTTCAGTTCAACAATCCCAAATGCAGCCAGGAGTCCAAGTCCAGATTTTTTATTGTGTCCTTCAAAGTCTTGAATCTTTTTCTGGGCCTGGTTAGCTTTAATAGAGGCCTATGTGTGTCCTTGGTTCCAAGAGCTCCCTCTGAATCTCTCCATCCAGCTTCAGCCTCTCATCATCCCAATGTCTCCAGCCAGCACAAAGGTGGAAGTTGGAATGAATCTTGACTCTGAATCTCCCAAAGTCCTCCCCAAGTCCTCCTTGGCCCTGATTGCTTCTAGCTCACATGCTGCTCACTGAGTGCACACCAATCATTTCATCACTAGAAAAACCATTATTTGTTGTAGGATTAAATCAATGCTAAATTAGATTTCAAGTTCTGGCCCATAACATCTCCTTGTAGGGTCAGATCAATCATACTTCAGTATGGATCCTTTATTGTGTCCTTCAAAGTCCTGAATCTTTTCCTGGGCCTGGTTAGCTTTAATAGAGGCCTATCTCTCTCCTTGGTTCCAAGAGCTCCATTCCATGCTAAATTAGATAATTATTGTCTCTATCCATTCCAGTGACTAAGCACCTTGTAAGAATCCTAACAGTATGTAGTTGTTTATATGTTGTCTTTCCTATTAAACACAATTCCTTGTTAGCAATTAGTAAACTTTTATTAAACATTGCCCTAGGCAGTGAGCTGGTCCAATGGATAGACTGTCAGACCTGGAGTCAAAAATATTGATCTTTTCCTGAGTTCAAATCTGGCCTCAAACACTTACTTGTTGTATGATCCTGGGCAAGTGCCTTAAGGCCTTAGTTTCTCAATTATAGAATGAGTTGGAGAAGGAAATATCAACCACTCCAGTATCAACAATAATAACAATGGCATTGTGCTGAATGCTAGGTTTGCAAAAAAAAAAAAAAAGTGTTAAAAGACAGACTACATGTTTCAAGAAGTTTACAATCTATCTAGAACTAATTTTAGCTTTTCTTTGTATCCATGACACTTAGCCTGGGACATAGTAAGTACTTGATAAATATTTGTTGACTGACTAATTTAGGACTGTACACACATACACACAAACACACACCTACAATTAGATTCTTCTGACTAAAGAGATTTCTATTTCCTATGAAATTTCTACACAATGGGGAAAAATAAGTAGTTAAGTAAACAAAACATTTAAGCATTCAAGGAATAGATACATAAAGAGTGAATTTTATAGATGGCTTAGAGCAATTAATATCATGTACCATTTGAAAAGCAGTTGGAATGCAGTGGCTCTCTTGGAGGAGAGGAATAAGATTTTATTTAGTTTTTTCAGTGGTACCCAACCTCCTGACTCCATTTGGGGTTTTCTTGGCAAAGAAACTAAAGTGATTTTCCATTTCCTTCTCTAGCTCATTTTACAGATGAGGAAACTGATGCAAATAGGGTTAAGTGACTTGCCCCAAGACTACACAACCAATAAGTTTCTGAGACCACATCTAAGCTCAGGAAGATGAGTCTTCCTGATTCCAGGTTTGGTATTCTATCCACCTTCCTGCTCTAGAAAGAAGTTGACAGGAGGGAATTTAAATGTTATGAAAAAATAATTTAAAGAAATAAATATTAGTTGATTTTTTTAATGAAATAAAGAGGAGTCAGAATTCCATGCCATTTGGAAGTGGCAAGGGATACAAAGAAAATTAAGAGAAATATTGTGAATGAAGAACACAAAGAGGGAAGGGGTTTGATTTTCATTTTATCTTCAGTTTAATGTTTTTAACTTTCAAGAAGAAAATTTATACAAAAAGATTAAATCATCACAGTATATTCACAAATGTGTTCTTTAAAAATGTAATAAATAATTTATCTCTTCTTTAATCATTTTTGACATTTTACCAACTAAACAAATCTTTCTCCTTATGCATTTTCTAACTCATTAGTACCATATATTTCTGTTCAAGGATGGTTTTCACTTTGAAAGGTAGACAGATTATGAATAATGAATTGAATTTACTGTCAACAATAAATTTGCAAATATGCAGGTTGTGATGGTTTAAAAAATGTATATTGGGAAAGATGTGTGTGGTATGAGATTTATAAGGATTATGGGCAACAGCATGATTCTACTCTTGACATGCTTCCTTTCTCCTCCCTGGCATCCAAATCTTGTCCCTTTACTGGTATCTTCTAGATCTGTACTCTTCCACCCTAGAAATTCATAGTCCATGCTTTATTCAGTCAGGTCTCTCTCACCAATTCCTGACATCTACTTTCCCATGACTCACCCATCGTTGGAGGACCATCAGCAACCCCTGAGCAAGATAGCCAGGTAGACCTCACAATGATCTAAGTTCACAGTCACTTAATTTTTCCCAAACTCAGTTTCTACACCTGTAAAATGAGGGTTGGATTGATGACTTTTAAGGTTGTTTTCAACTCTAAATCTAGGATCCAGTGATCACTCTGAAACCTCTGGTTGTCACCTGTATCACTGAGCAGTCTTGATATGTAAAGGCCACCCCCAAGTATCCACAAAATACCAAATAAAGAATGATGAGACGTTGCCATAGCCTAAGTGTGCCAAGTTCAGGAGGACCGTCTCCACAAGATCATCAACTCTCTTGTTCCTTCTACAGTGACCTAAAGATCATCACACCTGAGATTCAATCATCTCTCCTACAACAAGCAAAGGATCTGTTGTGACTGAGAGACAGAGAAATACCTTAAATACTACTTCCCTTCTGTGCCTCCTTCCTAATCCCACTCCCATGCCTCCAGGTGTCCCTAGTTAGATCTTACACTTTTCTTTAGTTCATACACTAAATGTGAATTAAAATGCACCAGTAATCAAGGTCTATTGCTTTTAATATTATGGGTCAGAAGGCTACCACTTTTGTTCTATGCTAAGCAAAAACCCCTGCTCTCAAGGAGTTGAAGGGAAGATGTAAGGGCCCTTTAAATGGGCGGACACAGTGCATCGGGATTGAGGCCCAGAAGTAATTTCTGTGGATATTAGGACTGCCCTTGGGCGGGATCCTGGCCATATTGAAATAGTTTTGTAATGGGTGACTCTCTCGCTGATTGGCTGTGTGTGTGACCTCACAGGCCCTATATAAGCCCACTGCAGGCAGCAACCGCCCCTTTAACCTCCTGCTGTTCACCCTGGCTCACTAGCCTGGGTGGCCAAGCCAAGATGGGTAGCCGAAAGAGGTAAGGATTTTGGTAGTGAACACATGGGTCTTCTGACCAGGTGTTCACTCGGGAACCAACAAGTCAGGGCATCAGTTAAGGCATTATGTGAGTAGGTATAATAAAGGCTTTTAAGATTACACGTGGTTGTTCTTGAGTGCGCTACCGGTTATTAAGCTATAGATTCAAGAGATTGTGACCAGAGACCTTAGAAGGCCTCAGAGGAGGCGAGCCGGGTAGAGCTCACACTGCAAAGGACAGTGGTCAAAGGTACTCTGGTGGGTCTAGGACAGACTAGTAATTGTAACTGCCAAGAGAGCACGTTACAAATGGCGCCCAACGTGGTGGACGCATCAGGAATTATCAGGTTTTGAAAATATTTAATATTCAGAATTAAAATTCTGAAAGATCCGGTAGAAACGCCACTTAAGAGGGAAGACAGAGAAGCAATATGGACCCAGGTAAATCTGGGATCAGACTCAAGGACACAGCTGAACATAATGCTTATATCAAGAGGTTAAAGAGCCAGATGGAAGATCTTTTGACAAAGATCACCACTGAAGAACAGCAGGAAGCTTGTAATCAAGCTCCACAAAGGCTATCCCCACACCTATTAGATATAGCTCGGAGAGGGAGCAACCTAGAGCTAATGTGTATGTATGACAGTATAGAGTATAAAATGCCACAGCAAGAGTTGCTGGAATTGCAGGTTAAACTACAGATGGAGATAGAGAAAGAAGAAAAAGCTAGGTTACTACAGATAGAACAGGAAGAGTTCAAACCAGTGGCTGAAACTAAGGAAGGAAATAAACGAACCACATGGACTTCAGTTGTAGAAATTCTTCTTAGCATTTTGTTGGTTTACCTCCTGCATTGTTGTTTTAAGGAATTTATTGATTACTCTTCCATTGAGAAGAAGTTTAGTTCTTTTTATGTGCAAAGCTCAGGTTTGATTTTAAATCAGCCTTTGGGGGATTTTCCAATTCTTCCCTCTGCCTCACCTTCTTGGGCCAAGGGAGAAGGGGGAGGAGGAAAAGGAAGGGCGATAATACCATCAGTACTGCCCATTAATCCATTCAAAACTCCTGTGTCTTTTCAAAGGACAGGAGTAGGCTTTATGCCCCAAGGCAAAAAGGAATTGTGGGGTATTGAGTATAATCAGAAAAGTTTTAAAAATACAGTTGAGTTAATTTCTAAGAAACCTTACAGGGACAAGACCTTGCAGTTAGAGAGAGTGGAGTTTTATACTTAAAACTGCTAGGATCGTCTTTGGAGATTTGAAACTCCTCTTTTCTTACCTCGTGGATTTTCCACTTCCACAGGTGAGCTTGATTTCCCAACCCCCCACGGGTACTTATAAAACAGTGTCTATGTCTAGAATGGGTTGGAAAATTGCTGTTTTAATCACTAGAATAAATAGACAGTGTGTGATCTTTGACCCAGGAGGAAAAGTAATATCAGATTTATTGATTCACACTCCTGGAGTACAATTCGGTATCAGAAACTCAAACTTTGATTTTTAGGCAAAAGAATTCAGGGATATAGCCGAGTGTTCTAGTAAAGTTATTACTGCACAGACTATCCCCAAGATCTTCTCTTCTAAACAAGAGAAGGGAATTTTGGGATATGTGATTGCTTACAATTTTTAAATTTTGATTTTACATTTTTAAACACTTTTGATTTTACATCTTCAAAGTATTTTGATTTTACATTTTAAAGTTATTTTGGTTTTATATTTTTAATCTATTTCGGTTTTACACTTTTAAATTATTTTGGTTTTACATTTTTAAATTCTTTGCATTTTACCTTAGCAATGCACTTCGGGCATACACAGAAAGTGCAGCTAAGTGACAGACTGACTTTTGTCTGACTTGTTAATCTTTTTGACAACAACTTTGTTTCCACTGTGATGTGGAAAGGCCTAGATGGCATTTGGAAAGGCCCAAGTTGGGCCCCGGGGACATTCCTTCCTAGGTGCAGATCCAGCAGCAGAGTTCATCCCCACCAGAGACATTTGTAACCTGGGGATCCAAGAGAAGGACCAGACAACAGTCCAGAGAGACCAGCCAGATGTCAGCAGCCCTTCAGACGCTGATGGCAGCGATGCCCCTCCTGACCGTGACACCAGAGACACCAGACACAGTTCCAATGTTGCAGCTGAAATGGACTGTTTTGGGTGATACGCAATATAAAGACTGTAAATGGACAATGGGCCTGCTTGCTTCTCCCGTGGCCACTTGCCATATGGTGGCCTGAGGAGAGGCTTTGCCCTATGCTTTCTATTGAAGGACTATGCTTTTAAATTAGTGGGTGAAAAACCAACACACCCACCTGCCATTGTTATTGAGACAATGTTACTGGACATGACTTTGCTTATGTGCACCTGTGAAACTAGAATTGTTCTAGAATTGTGAAAAGTGCAATAGAGAATTGTGATAAGCTAGAATTGCTCTAGGATTGTGAAAAGTGCAATAGAGAATTGTGATAAGCTAGAATTGTTCTAGAATTGTGAAAAGTGCAATTGAGAATTGTGATAAACTAGAATTGTTCTAGAATTGTGAAAAGTGCAATAGAGAATTGTGATAAGCTAGAATTGTTCTAGAATTGTGAAAAGTGCAATTGAGAATTCTGATAAACTAGAATTGTTCTAGGATTGTGACAAGTGCAATTGAGAATTGTGATAAGCTAGAATTGTTCTAGGAGTGTGAAAAGTGCAACAGAAAATTGTAAGAAACTAGAATTGGTCTAGAACTGTGATAAATGTAACTAGAATTGTGACAACCTACCTACTGATATTTGTTAACTAGAATTGTGATGTTTTACCTTGTTGACTTCCCACCTCAGTGTTGACATCCTACCTCATTGGCATCCAATCTCTTTGGCCTATTATCTCGAGTATGACTTTGATGAATGGGTTGAACATTTGGGCCACTGTTGAGCCTGGTTCTCATTGTCATACTTCTGTTTACTGATCTGCTGCTTTGTACCTCCTTGGGCATAACACTGTCATCTCATGGACCAAGTGAACTATAGCTGGTGCTAAAAGTTTAGCTTGGTGAGATGTGCGGTTCCCGCAAAACAAGAGAAAGGGAATTGTAAGGGCCCTTTAAATGGGCGGACACAGTGCATCGGGATTGAGGCCCAGAAGTAATTTCTGTGGATATTAGGACTGCCCTTGGGCGGGATCCTGGCCATATTGAAATAGTTTTGTAATGGGTGACTCTCTCGCTGATTGGCTGTGTGTGTGACCTCACAGGCCCTATATAAGCCCACTGCAGGCAGCAACCGCCCCTTTAACCTCCTGCTGTTCACCCTGGCTCCCTAGCCTGGGTGGCCAAGCCAAGATGGGTAGCCGAAAGAGGTAAGGATTTTGGTAGTGAACACATGGGTCTTCTGACCAGGTGTTCACTCGGGAACCAACAAGTCAGGGCATCAGTTAAGGCATTATGTGAGTAGGTATAATAAAGGCTTTTAAGATTACACGTGGTTGTTCTTGAGTGCGCTACCGGTTATTAAGCTATAGATTCAAGAGATTGTGACCAGAGACCTTAGAAGGCCTCAGAGGAGGCGAGCCGGGTAGAGCTCACACTGCAAAGGACAGTGGTCAAAGGTACTCTGGTGGGTCTAGGACAGACTAGTAATTGTAACTGCCAGGAGAGCACGTTACAGGAAGACAATGTATAAATTGAGGCTATAGGTAGAGGCTAAATTGGAAATGAGTTCATAGGAAAGTCACTAAGATTAAGGAGGGCTAGGAAAGGTTTCTTGAAAAAAAAATGGAACTTCAGCAGACTGAAAGGAGCTCAGGAAGTAGAGATGAGGAGAGAGAGCATTCTAGGCAAAGGGATGGTCAGAGGAAAGGCAGAGTTGGGCAATGGAGTGTCAAGTGTGAGAAACAACATGGAGGCCAATGAAAGCCATCATCTTAAAAAATAAACTAGGCAGCCATGTGAAAGGAATGGTTTCTTACGGTACTGTCTGCAGGCAATGCACTAGGAAGCTAAACTAGACTGCTGAAGATACTGTGGAGCTACACCATACCTATAGTTTTGGTATTTAATAAAAAGACTGGAATTTAAGAATACCTTCAAGGACCTAGCAATTTTTGTGTTAATTTCCATATTTGATCTTTCTCGTGCTAAATTAATTAACTTAATTAGTGTTTGATTAAATTATTGTGAATTTATTTAGGACAATTTCATTTTTGTCATTGTTTCTGCTGACTTATCACAGTACATTCATTACTTGTGTTAAATCTTTAATAAATGTTTGTTGAAATTAATGTCATCCTTGCTTTTAGATTGCAGACTTCTTGAGGACAATGCACTGATCTGGAAACATTTATCACTGTTCCTCAATGGCTTGTTAAAGACTGAGTCATTTAGTCTATTTTAGGAGGAATTATTCCTACACCACAAACATGAGTAAACAAGGGAGGAGACATAATCATTTTCGGTCATTCTCTGGTCAACATCCTCCATCACCAAGCAGACTTTATATTTAATATTAACCCTTTATATTTTGGGCTCTTTAAAACCACTATTTTTCATGGTGGTGGAAAGTAGCAGTTCTTTAGAAGAAGGTCACTATGTTAATTCTACAAAAGTGTCTGAATGGGGCTTTGGCATCCTAGCTTTAGACAAAGTCAATTTTGTTTAGCTGGATCAGCATCTTGTGAAATTTTGCAAATGGATTAAAATACAATTTTACAGGAATAAACAGAGAATATGTTATTATCAAGGCATTCTCCCCCTGGCTCTGACTCAAATGAGGGGTGCCAGAGTTCTTGTTCCATAATTTCTAGATCATCATTCCACCACTGAACAGTCTTTCCTCTTAAAGATGTTTATGCCATCTGACAGGGGCACTCTACTCAACCAATTAAGCAACAAGAATATGTTAATATCCTACCATGTGCTAGGTGCTGGAGATACAAAGAAAAATTGAGATAATCCATGCTCTCAAAGAGCTTACATTCTATATTCTAACCAAACAGGGTATTGGCGATTCCCATACTCACTCCAGATTTTCTTATCCCTGTTGCTTTGCTCCTGCTATTCCTTCTTCCATGAATAGCCAACCCTTATCTTTCCCCTGCTTCTCCAGTTTCCACAGGTCAAAACTTATACATTTCAAATGGCCTAGTTCAAATGTCATCCTCCAGAAATCTCTGTCCTACCCTAAAGGAATCTCCTCCTCATTTACACTAGCAGAGCATCTTATACATCCTTTAAGAACTCATCCTCCATTAACACCCCACTTTAATACCATAAAATTTTTAGATGATTTAAGGTTCTCAAAGGCAAAACCAGGAGAGCAAAACTCCTAACAAAGCCTATCAAGTTGAAAAGGCTTTAAATACAGACCTGATGGAAAGATTGTTCCACTTAGAAAAGTTTATTACCAGAAGATTGACTTCCTGGTGATTATTTTTTTCCCCCTACAAAAACTATACAAAGACGTGGAAATAGGAAATGAGTATTTGTGTGTGTGTGTATGTGCAGAACAGTAAATAAGATAGTAGATTAAATAACAAAGTACAGGAGGGAGGGAAGGAAATTAGTAAGGCATAGAGAGGCTATCATCAGACCAAGGATTGGACATCTTCCCTGACACACACCTCCCACACAAAAACACACAATAACTACTCCAGGAACAAAGACCCTTTTGAGATAATTTACTCATCATTGTACTGAGACCTAGCACTATATATCTCAATTTTGCCTCAATCATCCTATACCCAATATGGCCCCAGGCTTCTGAGTTTCTTTTGAATGTCTGGTAGAGGGATGAAAATAAGGACTGGCAAAACATCTGCTTTGCCCTTCCATAAAGTTTTATTCTGATTTTGCAACTCCAGAATTGAGAGCATTAGCAACTAAGATCGGGATAGGCTTTCAGTAAAGGTGGCCCTTGGAATAAATCTTAAAGGAAATCTGGAATTTAAAGAGGCAGTGATAAGAGAGGAGTACATTCTTAGTGCAAGGGGGCAAATAGCGGTGAAGTGGAGTCAGAAACACCTGAGTTCAAATCCACCCTCAGACACTTATTAATTATGTGACCATGGACAAGTCATTTAACCCCATTTGCTACAGTATAATTCTTAGAGGGCTGGACTTTGGAATTAGGGAAAATTGAGTGGAAACTCCCTATCCCTATGATCCCAGTCAAATGCTTGAAGCTCTCAACCTCAGTTTCCTTATCTGTAACATGAGTTTAAAAATGGGGCTGATGCAAGGATCAAATGAGATAATATGTCTAAAGCACTTTGTAAAACTTGAAAGTCTTATCTAAATGTTAACTGCTGTCATTGCAATAAAAATCATTACGTAGTATTTTGTGAAGGTGTGGCTAGCAAAAGAAAACTGGAAGTTTTTAAAAGATCTGTCAGCACTGAATAAATCAAGTGTGCATCTCCCTAGTTAATGCAGCTTCTGCTGGGTAAAGATTCTGCCTTTTATCATTCTTTCATTTTGGGGGGAGGATTTGGACAGTGAAAACATACTATCTTAACTTTGGAACTAGAAGGAGTCTTAGAGGTCTCTCTTAATCCAGTCTACAGAAAAGTGAATCAAGGCACAAGGAGATTAGGTGACCCTCCCAGGGTTACACAACTAGTAAGTAGGTCCTCTGAATCCAAAGCCAGCCCATTTCTGGACATTTTTTCCAGGATTATGATATGAGCACTCTCACATGGGTCAAGGACACCAGAAGACACAGAATCACCCACCCACAGGCATTATCTAAATTTTTGTCTTTGGTCGGAGCTCAACTGTTCATTATGTCATTTATCCAGAGGCTATATTAGTCCACCGTAGAGTAATGGTGAAATGATCTAATAAACTTCATTCATTACTAGAGAGGATGCCAGCGTCTAAGACATACTACTCAGTTAGAGAGGAGTCAAGTCTAATCATTGTAAAAAAAATTCCAGCCTGAAAGGAGATTTTTCCACTATTCAAGAACCATTACAAACTAAAGTGGGAGAAAAATTTCCATCAGTCTGCTAACCTGACTTTGATTGTCCAGACTTTACCATAAACACAGCTGTACCCAATGACAACATTCTTCCACATTTCCTTGATCTGTTTACTTGTTAGAAGGGCTTAACTAAATCTATGGACCTATCTACTCATTGCCGGCTCACATCCTATCTCTAATTTAGACAAGGTCAAGTCTAATGAGAGAGACAGGAAGGCCGAGAGATGAAATGCTATCTAACTTTGGAATTCCAATCTGTTTCAGACCTTGCATTTCTTCCATTAGGGAAGAAAGGTCCCTCAGCTCTAGGCAAATAATCCCCCAAGTTTTTGCTCTTGGGGGGATTAGGAACATCCAGCTACAAGGGACAAAAATGTTATTGCTGAAATTTGAAGCAAGTGGCCACATGCTCATATCAGCATTCTATAAATGGTATATCAATATTTCTTAAAAATTATAGGATCAGTTTGATTTGATTATTTTTGTGCAGCAACATAAATGTATAAATATGTATACATATATTGGATTTAACATATATTTCTACCCTGTTTAACATATATTGGACTACTTGACACCTAGGGGAGGAGGTGGGAGGAGGGGGGGAAATGGAACGCAAGGTTTAATGTCAAAGAATTATCCATGCATATATTTGGAAAAATAAAAAGTTTTAATAAAATTTTAAAATATTATGGGATCTCAGAGTTGTAAGGGACCTCAGAAGTCATGTATCTGAGTAGGGATCTCCTCTACAATATTGTTGACAACCATTCAGCATACTAAAAGTTCTTCCAGGGATGGTGACAGCCCATTCTACTTCTGAATGGTTCTAATTTTTAGTAAATTTCCTCCCTATAGATCAATATATCATGACATATTTGCTTGAAGCAAACATAATAGTAATAACAAATTCATATTATACTTTGAGATTCACAAAGGGTTTTATATATATATATATATATATATATATATATATATATATACTGTGTGTGTGTGTGTGTGTGTGTGTGTGTGTGTAAATCTTTGCAACAGCCCTGGAGAGGTAGGTACTATAATTATCCCCATTTTTCAGATGATCATAATAATAATAATAATAACAATAATAAAATGATGATAGCTAATATTTACATAGTACTTATTATATACCAGACATGGTATTAAGTGTTTTGCAATTATTATCTCATTTGATTCTCATAACAGTTCTGGGAGATGGGTGCCATATCCATTCACTATTTTACAGATAAGAAAACTGAGGGAAAAACAAATAAAGTGACTTGCCCAGAGTCACACAACTAGTAAGTGTGCAATGCTGGATTCAAGCTCAAGTTTTTCTGACTCTAGGTTCAGCACTCTATCAATTGATCCACTTGGCCTAGTCCCCTTTAAATGTTAGAAACTTTAGAACCAAAATCTGCTTCTACCTCCTCATTTTTCTCTCCTCTCAGGTCAAACAGAAAATAACGATCTCTTTGGGACTTTTCTAGACTAACATCATCAACTGATTCTTCTAGCACATGGTTTCAAGTACCTTTGCCACTTAGTCACCCTCCTACTGAAATATTCCTCAATTTTAATGTCCTTCTAGTATATTCATAAGTTGTACTTTGAACTTATTTTCAAATACAACACTCTTACTTTGCTTCTTCATCTTCATCTTTGCCCCAAACTTCATCTTTCTTCATGATTTTCAAGTTTTTCATGATCTTCTGTGTTTCCTAAGGTGGGGGTTCCCTTAGACAGTTATTATACCCATGATTCTGTTCCCCTGTTTATCAATGTGACTGCTCCAAAAGTCACTTATTTGGGACTATAAGGTGATGAATTCTTCATCTTGTTTGTGTCATGGCCTCCATTGGAAGTCTCTTAAGCCTCCTTCCTTCTCAGAATCATGTTTTTAATGCATAAAGTAAAATGGATAAGATTGAAAAGAAAACAAAGCATTTTGAAATACAGCTATCAAATTTAAAACAAAACAAAGTCCATAGACCTCTGGATAAAAGCAACTGTCCTATAGAGAAAAAACAATTATCACTTAGGTGCTTTTGAGTTATGAAATTTACATCTTATGATAAATGTTGAAGTCTATGGAGAAAGATAATTCCAATAGATTTGAGATGGAGAATGCTATCTGCATCCAGAGAGAGAATTGTGGAGACTGAATGTGGATTGAAGATTAATATTTTCACTGGGTTTTTTAGTTTTTTGTTTGGGTTTTTTCTTTTTTTTTTCTTGTGCTTTTTTCACTTTGCTCTGATGTTTTTTTCATAGCATGACTAATATGGAAATATTTAAAATGATTGTAAACATATAACATCATTTTGGTTGCTGTCTTGGGGAAAGGAAAAGTAAGGGAGGGAGAAAGAAAAAATCTGGAACACAAAATCTTATAAAAATGAATGTTGAAAACTATCCTTACATATATTTGGAAAAATAGAAAACTATTGAGGAAAAAAATGAAGTCATGAGTCATGGA
This sequence comes from Sminthopsis crassicaudata, assembly GCF_048593235.1. NCBI lineage: Eukaryota > Metazoa > Chordata > Mammalia > Dasyuromorphia > Dasyuridae > Sminthopsis > Sminthopsis crassicaudata. The sequence continues at coordinate 72,199,456 of NC_133620.1, read as the reverse complement.
GAGATCTAGAAATGTTTCCAAGTCTAACTTAGTAAATCGAAGGGATGTGTGTGTTATCTGTTTCTTTTCTCTTCATTTCCTCCTCATCTTTCTGTAATCAGGCTTCCATTTCTACCATGCTCCTGAAATTTTCTTAACATTCTCTGATTACAAACTTGATTGCAGAATTCAATAGCTTCTTCTTCATTCTTATTCTTCTGGACAGCTCTTTGAAATTTGACTCTGTAGAACATCCCCTTTCTCTGCAAACTCTCTCTTCCCTTCTATACCCCTATAGTCTATCCTAAATCTTCTTAAGCAGTTCTTTCGTTGATTCAATCAAAAAATTATTAAGTCCTTGTTCTCAAAAAGATTCTATTCTATTTCTATCTCTATCATTTTCTCTTCTTCCTTCCATTCCCTAGCCATAGCTGTTCTCTGAAATTCATTCCTGGATTCTGCTCTTCTTTCTGGCCATCATCTCTATGCTGTTGTCTTCTAGACTGTCTTCTTAATGCTTTTTGATATTTGCAAAACTGACAACTCACCAATTAAATGCAGGTGACTAAAGTGTAATCCATTAGACACATCTGTTCTCAATTATCTATTTAAAGATTTTTCTGAAAATGACTGCTATCCCTATAACTATTGCTTGTGACATATATTCAATGGTTATGGGGATATTACAAAATCAAATGCTGTTTAAACTATGATTGCAGATTTGAGATTTAATTTATTCATAAACCACTGATTAATTCAATGAGCACTTATTGAGCATTTATTACATAGAAAAAATGAAATATTCCATGTCCTCAAGGAGCTTACTTTCTCTTGGAATGGGGATGGGGAATGTGAACATATATAAGTAAATACAATATTCACATACACACACATACAAAATAGATATACAGTAATTTGGGGGTATGAGAAGGAGGGAGAGTTGGTGTTCTGGATAGGACCTTGTGAGGTAAATGGCACTTAAAATGAGTTTTGAAAAATGATGAAGAGGGAGTATATTCCAGGCATAGGAAGCAGCCTGTCCAAAGGAAACCAGACTGGAGATGGAGTTTTGCTTAAGTGGAAGAACAAGAGACCAGTTTGGATACAACAGAAAGAAGACATTGAAGGAAATATAAGAGACCCAGGAGGATAAGATGAAACCAGAGTGTTTAAATGCCAAACAGAAAAGTCTGTATTATGTCCTGGATGGAGTTGGAGCTTTCTGAACAAGAGAATGACAGATCCCTTTGGCAATTTTGTAGAGAATAAATGAGACACACAATTAAGGGGTTATTATGATGGGCTAGGCAACAGGTCAGGCTGATGATCTCATGAGTAGAGAGACAGGCACTTGTATAACGGAAAAAAGGGAGAATTTTCTGGCTATGACAATTTTTCATAATTTAAACTGAATACCGAGAGAAATTGTCATTTTTGTTTATGTTTGGGATGGAAATATATCGGTCATCTAAAGTGCTTTGCAAACCTTAAAATGTTATATATATGGTAACTATTAACTGGAGAGAATAAGTAGGCAACGTGAAGGAAGATGCTATCCTCCTCTAGAGAAAGAAGTAAGAAATAGAAGGATTTATAATATGTTTTTACAAATGTGGATATAGGGAAGGGAGTGAGAAAGGGAGAAAAAAATAAAAAGCACACACTAGAGAACAAAAGCAAATCTAGAAGGAAGCACAGAAAAGCAAGTAGCTTTGAAAACAATGTGTAGGAATTATTACATAGTTTTGGGTTTTTTTAAGTGAACAATCTGGTATGAGAATTCATGGCTATATGTTGAATTCTTTCTTATGTTGTGCTGTGTGTATGGAAATATTCTATTATTTTATTTTTTTGTATTTAAGTTCAAATAAATTAATTTTATTAAAATAAGTAATCAGATTGCTAATAGTCAGGAGAAATCAGAATGAATCACTACTTTTAATCAATTAGCAGGTAAGTATTTATTGATAACATTATTATTTATCTAGCACTTTAAGATTTTTACAGCTATTATCCAATTTCATCCTCATAGTAACCTTTGTGAGATAAGTGCTATCAATATCCCCATTTGGGGAAGGAATTTGAGGCTAAATGAGGTTAGTTGACTTATCCTGGGTCACACAAGTGATAAAATTTGACTCAGACCTTCCTGACTTTAAGTCCAGTGATCTGTTCACTGTTAGCATTCAAGGAGCTTACCTTCTACTGAAGCAAACAATATGTACGCATATAAATTTGCTCATCTGTAACACAGGCCTTGAAAAGAACAGAGGTGACTCAAATATCTGGAAAATAATTGAAAGTCTCATTCTAAGTCAAAGGAATAAATTTGTTTTTGTAAGGGTCAATGGCCCACAATGGGTAGGATATCAATTAAGTCAAAATATAAGTAAAAATCAAATTTAAAAAAAATTTTATGTCAAGCCAGATAATAATCATTTATTAAATGCCTACTGTGTGCTGGGATACAAAGAAAAGCAAAACTTGTCCCTGCTTCAAGAAGTTCAGACGCCAGTAGAGGAAACATGAAATAACTACTACATATTGTGACATTTAAAAAGTTTGAGAATTGTAGTTTCTAAGTAATTAGTCATTTTATTAACAATTTTAGAATATTATTAATAAAAGAATGATCATTTGGCAGTGATTCTGGATTCTTGAAGATTGTACCAGTAGAAAGCCAGCTTTGGCATATAAACAGTAAGGCTTCATGTATGTTCCAGCTTTGCAGCTTTTAAGGAAGGACAGCAAGGGATAGATGATAGCATTCTGGACTTGGGGTCTGGAGGACCTGAATTCAAATCCTGCCTTACTAGCTATGGAACCTTAGGCAAATATTTTAAACTGTCTAAGCCTTGGTTTCTTCTTCTGTAAAATGGGTTTAATAATGATAGTGCCTGTTTCCCAGGACCATTGTGAGAATCAAATGAAACAGTGTATGTGATGTGTTTTGTAAGCCCAAAGACCAGTCTAGCAAAGTTTGGGAAGACTTGATGTCAGAAGACTAGTTATCAAATGCTGTTTTTTAAGCCAATTGTTTAAAGCCACAGTCATTTCATGAGCTGATTCTTCATGAGCTCATTTAGGGTTTTCTTGGCAAAGCTACTAGAGATTGGCCTTTTCTTTCTGATCAGCTCTCATTTTACAGATGAGGAAACTGAAGCAAACAGCTAGTTAGTATCTTGTCCAGAGTCCTATAGCTAGTTAATGTCTTGTCTAAAGTAACACAGTTAGTTAATGGCAGAGGATCAGGTCTTCCCACTTTTGTCTAGGTTTGACCATTTCCTTCTAGAAGGTACAAGCTGAACCACCCTCACTTTAAATGGTATCATTTCTGATGAGCCACTTGCACTGCTTGTGGCACTGGACTGCTTATTTCAAATATCTCTCATTTCATTGTCAGATCATCCCTGCCTATGATGTAGACACAGAACAGTGTGGGGCAAGGTTCCCTAGTATGAGTCTGAACCAGATTACAGTAAAATCAGGAAATGTTTATTTAACAAAATAAGCAAAAATACAATGAAGGTTGCAAGATATTCTAATGGCACCACAAGAGATAAGCACTGTTATCCTTTCTTCATGCTACAAGTCCTTCTCCTCCTACTTCCCAAAGTACAGATGGTGAAGGAAATGAGGTGACCCTGAACATCGGTTCCATTTCCATTTTCTGTGTTAGGTCCCAAGGTGGAAATGTTAGAAGTCAATCAAGTCTTGAGAATATACAAAATAACTATAATTCTGCTGTTGAAAGAAGAAAGAACACTGGGTTTGGGATCCAAAGGACCTGGTTCAGATCCAGCCTCTGCCTCAAAGATGCCAAAACTCAGTTGCCAAGTATTTAAGTTCTCTGGCCTCAGTTTTTGGACTCAGCCTTGAAGACTCAAAATCTATGATCACAGCTCATTTTCTTTGGCAATACTATCCCATTGATTATCTGAGACCTATACCACTAGCTCACAGCTGAATGAGAAAGGCATCGTTTGGTCCAATCCTTTCAGTTAAGCAACTTGTCAGGGTCACACAGGCAGAAATCATTTGCTGTTATATACAAAAACGTACAAGGAATGAAATGGCAGAAGGAACAAAAATACAAACAAACATGGAATGATAAAAAAAAAAAAAGTGGCCAAAATTTGCACATATACAGAGTCAAATCCTATGTGTTTGAATAACAGGTGAAAATAACTTCCTCTTCCATCAATCACTTTTGGTAGAGGAATAGTTAGATATAGAGGAAGACCTGATCTGCTGACACTGACTAGCTGCAATACTTTGGACAAGACACTAACTAGATGTGTTATTTTGGACAAGACATTAACTAGTTGTATTACTTTGGACAAGTTATTAATTAGTTATATTACTTTGGACAAGTTATTAATTAGTTGTATTACTTTGGACAAGACACTAACTAGCTGCAGTACTTTGGACAAGACACTAATTAGCCTTCATGTTTTGGACAAGACATTAACTAGTTGTATTACTTTGGACAAATTATTAATTAGTTGTATTACTTCGGACAAGTCACTAACTAGCTGCAGTACTTTGGACAAGACACTAATTAGTTGTCATGTTAGGGACAAGACATTAACTAGTTGTATTATTTTGGACAAGTCACTAACTAGCTGCAGTACTTTGGACAAGACACTAATTAGCCTTCATGTTTTGGACAAGACATTAACTAGTTGTATTACTTTGGACAAGTTATTAATTAGTTGTATTACTTTGGACAAGTCACTAACTAGCTGCAGTACTTTGGACAAGACACTAATTAGTTGTCATGTTAGGGACAAGACATTAACTAGTTGTATTATTTTGGACAAGTCACTAACTAGCTGCAGTACTTTGGACAAGACACTAATTAGCCTTCATGTTTTGGACAAGACATTAACTAGTTGTATTACTTTGGACAAGTTATTAATTAGTTGTATTACTTTGGACAAGTCACTAACTAGCTGCAGTACTTTGGACAAGACACTAATTAGTTGTCATGTTAGGGACAAGACATTAACTAGTTGTATTACTTTGGACAAGTCACTAACTAGCTGTAGTACTTTGGACAAGACACTAATTAGCTGTCATATTTTGGACAAGACATTAACTAGCTGTGTTACTTTGGACAAGCCACATTTTCTGGCTGATCAACTCTTCAATGGGAAAATGAAGGGACTGAATCAGATAATGTCTAAAGTTCTGTGCCTGACACTTCACAGATGTCCTCCACAGAGATGAGACCTCTTATCCCAGTCTCATGGAAAACAATACACCTTTCTAATGGCCCACCAAACCACTCGGATATAAGTCATTTTTAGCTTTCCAAAGATGATGATTTGGTCTCTAGTTCCCACATTATACTAGCATACATGGAGGTAGTAGGGACTACTAGGTTTGGAATCAGGAAGATTTACGGCTTCAGATCCTACATCAGACACTTAACTTTAATGTGTCCTTCCAGGCTATTTTGAAACTATGAAAAATGCCACCTAGAACCTATTATATCATACACAGTAGATAGAGTACTGATCCTAGAGTCATACCCTGATTGGATGAGCCTGGACTTAACCTCTGCCTGACTCAGTTTCCTCACCTGTAAATGGAGATGATAACAGTCTACCTTTCAGAGCTGCTGTGAGGATCAAATGAAATAATAATTGTAAAGCTTAACTTTAATGTGTTCTCCCAGACTATTGTGAAACTAAGAAAAATCTCAACTAGTCTGCGGTAGACAGAGTGCTGATCCTAGAGTCAGATTCAGCCTCATACACTTGTTGTTTGAGCCTGGACTAAACCTCTGCCTGACTCAGTTTCCTCATCTGTAAAATAGAGATGATAATAACAGTCTACCTTTCAGAGTGGCTGTAAGGATCAAATGAAATAATGATTGTAAAGCTCTCAGCACAGTTCCTAGCACAGGGTGAGTGCTAAATAACTGTTAGCTGTGATGATAACAGCATATAATCACAGCACTGTTAGGTTGCCCAAGCATTTTTCATACAAGAACTAGTAAGCTTGGTAGTTCTGGTATTATGATCTCTATTTTATAGATAAGGAAACTGAGACTCAAGTACATTAAGTTATTGTCTGATCTCAGAGGGCTAGTAAATATCAGAGCTGGGAGTGCAAATATACAACGTCACGCCAACCTGTGCAATTATGTATTCAATTATGAAGTCACCCTCTTCACTGTTAATAAAAACACCGTTACATATTGTCAAGCTTGACATAATCATAATATGAGTTTCTAGGCGTGTGTGAAAGTCCTTTGAAAAGTAGAAAGCGTTATGCAAATGTAAGGTATAGTTGTTATTATTCTAAAGTCCAATTTTCTGCCCCAAACAAGGCATTTAAATTCCAGAAAGGCTCTTGAAAAGTTTTTTTCCCCTAATCTTTTTCAGGGTTCACACCCACTGAAAATATTCCAAAATCCTTTTAAAAAAATCCATAATGAAAGGGATTTACATGCCAGCAAGTTACTGATTAAGCTAGGGATCCCAGACCCTAGGAACTTAGGAGAAATGAGAACTTTCATTTGGCCCTACGCATTAGATTCACATCTTAAAATCACACCCTAACATGTTAGTTTTTCCCTCCTTCCAAGAAGAGCACCAGGGCAATCCCTGAGGAGAAAGGCTGTCCCGAAAAGGATCCCGAGAGATTTAGAACCTTTGGGGTGCGTGTGTCTCAGGGAGGAAATAGAAAAATTTCCCCCCACCCCCGTTTTCAATCTACAACTTTACCTGCTTTCGCAACTCACCTTCCTTCCTAGACGTGCTCAGGGCTGCAGGCAGGAGGAAAACGAAGCAGAAACAGCTCAGCCAGAGCAGAGACATCCCAAAGGAGGAAGGGGGGATTCCAGGGGTTCTGGACCCAAAGAAAGCCTCCTGGACCCAGCAGGGACAGCAGGGAAGCCGCTGGGAGTGCTGGCTGGAGCCTCTCCGAGATGTGCACTCAGGTTTCTGCTGTGTCTTCCTTTTCCCCGATCAGGTGGTTATATCGACTCCTCTACCTGACTCAGTCCTGACAGGAAGAAAAAGTGTGTTTCATAATGTGACTCACCTTGTGAATAAGGAGGCCCAGCCCTCGGGAGGCAGACAAACACACATACATCTACACCCTCACTCACTCACACACAGACTTAGAAGTTCCTTAACCCAGCAGCCATGCTCCTCCTCAAACCACAAAAATAGCACATACCTGGACAGGGCTCAGGGAGGAGAGGGAAGGAGAAGGGAGTCCGGGTGCTCCCTGCTTGAGGTATTAGCTCCCTCAGGCCTCTCCTCTTCAATCCTAGGGGCCAGTGCTCCACCACACAACTCCAGAGCTCCCCCAAGCACCTACCGCTTTGCTCAGGGAGCCAGTTCATTTCCAGGATCTACTCTTGCCCCAGGAGTGGGAGAAAAGAATATTTTTCAGTTGGGATTCTGGGACAAGATCAGAAATGAGACCCTGGATCACAGCTAGAAACACCTAAAGAGATGGTTTCAGACCTGCTACTATTTCAGGTTTATTGGAGTGTGAGTTAAAGAATTTTCATTTGATAATCACAGAAAAGACAGGGATTATTCACTTGGGGTCCACCAAGAGGTGATGGGATTGTGTGTGTGTGTGTGTGTGTGTGTGTGTGTGTGTGTGTGTGTGTGTGTGTGTATAAATAAGTGTATCTATAGAGAGAGAATGTATTTCTATGTTCATATCTCTATCTACATATATACACATGTGTATACATACATATAACTGTGTGTATACATACATATATAAACATATAGATAGATAATTATTTCAATATAATTGGTTTCCTTTGCAATTCTAAATATTTTATTGTATGCATTTAAAAGGAATATTCTGAAGAGTCCATAAGCTACTTCATATTGCTAAAAGGATTAAATATCCAAAAAAGTTTAAGAACACATGGTCTAAAGAACTCCCCCCCTCCATCTCCCCTCCACCAGACATCACAAAAACCCAGAACTAAATCTACCTCCATGGGTTGACAGGAAAATACACAAAGACAGTTTGAAAGGAAAGGATTTGGAATCAGAGGACCAGTGTGGCTTCTGTATGTTGTCTCTCCCATTAGATTATAAGCTTCCTGAGAGCAGGAATGGGTATCAGATGATTTCTTCTCCTTGCTTTGTAGTTCTAGTGCCTAGTCCAATGTCTGATAAATAGTAAATGCTTAATAAATGCTTGTTGACTTGATTTGGGTTTTCTGCTTTGACTTCCTTATAAGAATCAGTTAAACTCTCTCAGTTTTATCATCTGAAAAATAAAAGTGTTTTTTATACTTCTAAGATCACTCCCAAGCTCTAAACCTGTGATCCTGTCACCCCTTTCCCTCTAACCATATTGCTTTCATCATTTCACTTTTGTGGGGCTTGACTTCTTCATCAGGGCCCATTCATTTCCGATATTCTATGATTCTAACACTCTATGCTTATGTTCAGGTTAAGAGAAAATCAGTAGTTTTTATAAAAGCAGGATGGGACCATTGTGGCTAGACACTAGGTAATGTCAAATAGACAAACTAACCAAAGACCTTAGGGTTTTTAGTGGCCTGCAAGCCCAACATGAGTCAATGGTGTGACATGACAGACAAAAATGCCAACTCAGTCAGTCTTGGGTTGCATCCGAAGATTATGGCCAGGAGAGAGCTAATAATCTCCTTGAATTTTGCACTGATCTAACTACACCAGAAGTACTGCATTCCATCTCGACCACTATAGTTCAGGCAGGAGATTGACAACCTGGACCTAGTCCAGAAAAGGACAAGCAGACAAGACAATGTTATAGGAAGACCACTTGAAGGCTTGGGGCAGAGAGAGATAGGAAAAGAGAATGCTGGAGGGGGGAAGGGAAGGAAGGGTAGTTGTATTCAAGTTTTTGAAGGACTGCCCTATGAAAGAAAGACTAGATCTGCCTCCCTTGGCTTCAGAAGGCCAAATTAAGAACAATGGATGGAAGTTTCAGAGAGTCAGATTTTGGCTCCAGAAAAAGAAATACTTCCTTCTACTTAAAAATATCCAGAGTGGAATGGGTCAGAGCCAAGAGCAACAGGATCCCCTTTGCTGGAA
>NC_133620.1:72010406-72185406 GCF_048593235.1 Sminthopsis crassicaudata | reverse complement strand
CAGGGGTGGGGAATTTTTATTCTATTAAGAGTCAATGACTCATGGGGGGAAAATCAACCCAGGCCAAATACAAAAAAAGCAACTTAATTTTTATTCTTTTCCCCTTAGAGAAATACACTGTAAATTACTCAACTATAAATTAGCTTCAAGGGACTTTGTTCTATTTGGTCCCAAAGGGGAGAATGGATGGAAGTTGTAAAGGCTGAAAACTGAATTTAAGAAAAACAACAAGAAAAATTAGTCAGCCAAAAGCAACCCAGATGAGAGTTGACTTGGGAGGTAGTAAGTTCCCCCATCACTGGGGAGGTCCCAATAAAAGCTGACTAACCATTTATATTGTAGAAAATACTCTTGCTCAAGTATAGGTTGGACTTTCTAGTCTATGGACTTCCAAGTATTATGACCTGTTATCTACTGCCCTTTGAAATGTTCATTTGAAAATAGAAAGAAGAGTCTTCTTAACCCCAAGCCCAGCATTCTATCCACTTTGATACCTAGTTGCCTCACCTTGGTTATACCACTAATTAAGTGTCAAAGGGAGGATTTTAATCAAGATCTTCCTGAATCCAATTTTTAAAAAACTCCAACACTTAATATATAGTTATGGCTTAATAAATGCTAGTTTACTGACTAACAAGCCATATCAAGAGAGACTCCCTGTGTATTGTTGGGGGGGGGAGGGTAGAGAGGTATAAATGAGGCAGATTGGTGCAGGTAGTATTAAAAAAAAAAGTATATGGAGCTTGGGGGTCAAGAACACCCTGGATATAGTCATTTTCTGTTTCCTCAACTGCAAAATGAAATAATACTTGTCCTCCTTGCCTTACAGGAATATTATGAGGAAGGTATGTTGCAGACTCTAAAGTACTACATAAGCATGAGTTTTATTTTTGCCAGCCCCCCCCCTACTCATTTAATAAACATTAATTAAATACCTATTGAATGCAGAACATTGTGCTGGAAGAGATATGAAATTCAGGTAAGATGAAGTCTCTCCTTAAGGAATTTATAATTTAGTGGAGGCAGAACACAAACACAGATAACTAAGTATAATACATAATACATCGTCATCATAATTATTAAATAATGAAAATAGCTGGCATTTAGATAGCACTTTAAGATTTACAACATATGTTAACTCATTTGCTCCTCACAAAATCAATGTAAGGTAGGTGCCGTATTGTGCTCATTTTCAGATGAGGAAACTGAAGCATTTAACTGACAGGTTAAATGATTTGCCCAGAGGAACACTGCCAGTAAATGTCTGAGGCAACATTCAAACTCAATTCTTCCTTACTCCAAGACCCACATTCCATCCACTGTGATTCAGAGTGGTAAAGACCAGTGTTAGGTGAAATCTGAGAGGGAAGAAAGTCAAAGCTTCTCTATAAACCTAAACATCTCCTTCCCATTAAGAAGACTTTGATTCAGACTTACTGGCTAAATGTTGAGTTAAAAGACTTCAAACAGTATCCCTTAGAAGAATATACCTCTAAATTAATCTAAACTAAACATGTTAGTTTTCCTATAATTTTACCATCAATCTGTTCCTGGGATTAGTTATTCATTTTCTTTGTACTTCACCTTTTTGTTGTTTCCTGGACAGCTACTGCAAGTCCTCATCTCTTGACATCTATCCCATCATTCCTCAGATAGCTTTCTTCTTGCTGTATTATCATCAGTCCAAGACTAAAAATGCCTTCTTCAAACAACCAGTCTCTGCTGCTCTCCAAAGTGGTCTGAGCTATTGTTAATTGAAGGATATTGTTAATTAGAAGGATAAAAGCAGTTCAGAGTGGCTTAAATGTCCAATCACTTTATCCCACGATTCAAATATTCTGAGAACTAGTTAAAGAAAAAAAAAATCCCCAAATATTCCACTGCTGTGCTGCAATCAAATTAAAGATTAGATCCAGCTTTTGTTTCATAGATGATATGGAATTATGTAACACTTGGAAAGAATGAATAAATGTTGAGTACTTCCTTTGTGCAAAGCATTGGGCAGATAAATGGAAAATCAAAACAATCCCTGCCATCAAGGAGTTCCCTTTCTAATAGGGAGAGAAAACAGATTATAGAAATTTCATCAACAGAGTGAATGGAAAGACTTCATGATCCTTAGGGTGCAATGCCAAAGATATGGTAATATTTCCACTGATTAAACCATGTCCATTTTTTATTTAAAGTTATTTCTCAGTGCCAAGAATTTTGGAACTTTTTTCTTAGATCACCAGTAGCTGTGGCCACTGAGGACAAAGCAGATACAGAACCTGCAAAAATAATTATCACATTGAATCTCATTAGATTGAAAGCTCCTCAAGGACAGAAACTTTCTTTCGCCTTTTTTGTATTCTCAGGAACGTTTTGTTGTCATCATTGTTGCTGTTGTTGAGTAACTTTTCAGTCATGTCTGCTTCTTTGTGACTCCATTTGGGGTTTTCTTGGCAGAGATAATGAAGTGTTTGCCATTTTCTTCTCCAGCTCATTTTATAGATATGGAAACTAAGCTTACAGAGTCAAGTGACTTGCCTAAGGGTCACAAAGCTAATAAGTGTCTGAGGCAGCATTTGAACTCAGGTCTTCATGACTTCAGGCTTAGTGTTTTATTCACTTTGCTATCTAGCTGCCCTCCTGGTACATAGTAGGCACTTATTAAGTATTTACTAGTTTATTTATTCATCTCCACAAGAATTAATTTCCTATTTCACATATTTAACCTATGGTTGCTCACTTTCTTGGAGAGGGAAAAAGTAATGAGGGAAAGGAGGGAGAAAATTTGAGAACACAAAGTTTTACAAAAATGAATGTTAACAACTATCTTTATATGTATTTGGAAAAAAAATGTAATTGAAAAAAAAGAAAAGAATTTATTTCCTAGCTTATAGTTGTCAGGTCTTGGACTGAAAACAAGATTGGTGATCTTGAAGTTACTATAATTCTCATGGATGGCAGTCAATTGGTTTTGGTAATATCAAGAATGGTGAGTCCCTTCTCCATAAGAGTGCTCCCTATCAGTGATGAATTGGAAGCATGGTTCATGGTCTGGGAGAATTAGTCCCAAAGTTCTTCCATTCAGGATCCTGTACTGTCTCCATCAGGATCTGAGAGTAGGTGGTCATTAAGCTCTGACTCAACTGTACTGTCTCCTGTTTCTCCCCCAAAGTGTTTTGCTGCTTCAGCTACTCTGGCTTTGCCCATCTCCTCAGCAGCAGTCTGCCAACCATTGGGAGAGAGGGAATGGCTGGCTTCTTCTCTATAGGGATTTCTTCTCTGGATGTTGTCTGCAAAGATTGGGCAAGAAGTAAGGTAACTGGAAACTATTGCTTTTGCCAAAGTTCTTGGACTTACTTGCACATCAGTGGCAACCGATCAGTATTAAGGTTCCTTGTGGTGAAGGCCATATTAATACTGCTTGCACTGGATACTAGTGGTCTATCTTAAATGTAGCATTAAATTTTTATGGAAAAGATGAACACCTTAATTCACTAAATTTAAGAATTTCTCACATTCTGCCTGATGTGGACAGAAAAGAGTTTTGTCTGCTTATGATATAATGGAGAACATCCCAAGGTGCATCAAACCTGACCACCACTATCCATTCCTTACATTTCATGTGAGGACAAAAAATAACATCAGAAGGAACCTAGGACATATGGTTGGAGATTAGACCAAAAAATCTAAGACCTTTGGGGAAGAGATGAAATTTTTGTCAGTGCTACCAGTTGATGAAAGAGAGAAAGATAGTTTTACAAAGTAAATTCTGCTTTCCCCAAATCAAAGGCATGCATCAGACTTATTTCTGACATTTCTCTCCTTCTCTGTTACAAATTCTAAAATTAGCCTGTCACTTCTCTTCAAGGTTCCCATCATTCCTATTTCAGTACCCTCAATTCTTTGTATCCCTAGTCAATAACCTATAATTCCAACATTTTAAATTTTAATCCAAAAATCCAAATCCTGTTTTTAGACATCGTCATCTTAACCAGGGCCCAGGGGAGCTGTTATTCCGGATCTGAATCTGACTAACAAAGCAGAACTGACTGTTCAAGTAGTAATGATGGGAATCTTAAGGGGAAAGTGACCAATCCGTATTAAAATTAATGATACAGAAAGAAGGAAGCCAAGCATAGCCTGATTAGATTTTGAGAGGGTGAATTTCAAAGGCTTTGGAGAAAGAATAAAACAAGATCCATGGCCTAAAACTCTATAGACGTAGCTGATCCAAGAGAAATAGGAAGCGCTCAATAATTAAATTCTAAAGACACAAATGTAAAAAATTTTGTTGAGAAGAAAGGGGGGGTGCTTAAAGACATCATTGTGGATATATAAGGACTGCATGGGCCAATTTTTATTTTTTAGACATGTAAAGAAGATAGAGACAAAGGCAGGTATTAACCAAGGAATGTAAAAATGTGGCACAGTAAGAGTAGTAAAAGTCAAATGTGGAAATATGTTTAATATGATTATACATGTATAACCTATATTAGACTGATTAATATCTTGGAGGAGAGGAAGGGGAAGGAGAGAGGAAAAAATGGAAATCAAAATCTTATAAAAGTAAATGTTAAAAACTAACAAATTTTTCCAAAAAAAGAAAAGTATCAGTCAGTCAATAAACATTTACTGTGTACCAAGCACTGTGCTAAGTCTCAGCAATACAAAGAAAGACAAAAAAAGTTTCTGTCCTCAAGAGGCTCTCATTCTGATGTATGTAAGAAAATGTAGGGAACCAGGTACACAGAAGACACTTACAGAGTAGATCAAGATAAACAGAGGCCTTAACAGCGCAGGAGGGATGGAAAAAGGACTCTGTTAGAAGGTAAGGTTTAAGTGGAGATTTGAAGGAAGCTTGAAGGCAGGAACAAGAGGACAGAGCATTCTAGGCATGACAGACAACCAATACAGAGGATGAAGATGGAAAATGGAGTGCTATGTTTGAGGACCGCAAAAAAGGCCAGAGACGCTGGATGGGTGAGTGCTTGGAGGAGAGGAAGATGTGATAAGACTAGAGTCTCAGCACCAGACAACTTGATATTTGATCTTGGAGGTAATAGAGAATCATTAAAATGGGTATGTAGCATCAGGACCAAGAAGAACTGAAGTTGATGCTGAAGGCTGATGACAAGAAAGTTTATTTTAAAAAGACTTAGATACAGAACAACAAAGGAAAGACAGAATCATTGATGGGCCTAAGCAGACAATTATTTTTTTTTTGGTCTGCCCAGAATAATCTTTAGAGTGGGAAGGGATAAAGACTGGAATTGTGATTTCAATGTTATAGGAAACTCCCTTTAGGGAAGAGAGGAAGGGAGAAAGAAAATTAAGACCTCAAAATTTTTTCAAAAAAAATTTGTGGATTCCCAAAGAATTGTGATGAAAAATGCTATCCACATCCAGAGAAAGAACTGAGGAGACTGAATACAGATCCAAGTATACTATTTTTCACTTTTTAAAAAAAATTTGATTTTTTTGTTTTTTCTTTCTCCTGATTTTTTCCTTTTGTTCTGATTCTTCTTTACAACATGACTACTATAGAAATATGTTTAACATGATTGTACATGAATAGCCTATATCAGATTGATGGCTGCCTTGGGGAGGGGAAAGGGAAGGGAAGGAGCGAGAAAAATTTGAAATTCAAAATCTTGAAAAAATGTATCAATGAATAGTGAAAAACAAGTTTACATGTAATTGAAAAAAATTAAATAATATTTAGTGAAAAAAATCAACATCGGGGCTGCTTGGTGGTAGAGTAGATAGAGCACCAGCCCTGAGTCAGGAGAACCTGAATTCAAATGGTGTGTGTATATATATTTACATATATACACACATATGTTTGTGTGTGTGTGTATATATATAAAGTGAGACTTGAATTCATGTCTTCCTGCTTTTAAGACTAGCTCTCTAGTGACTAAATGACAAGCAATCATAGGAACTGAGAATACTAGACAAAAAGAGATAACAAAAAGTTGAGACTGAAGTTAAGTAAGGGATGGTTAAAAAAAAGCAGCTAATCACCTTGGATGAAGCCCAGATGAATCCCGTTGAGGGATATTGAAAGAACCGGCAGATGTAATGACACTGAGCCCCTAAGTACTATTTGAAAAAAAAATCAACATGAACAGGATGGGTCCTGCAAGCCTAGAAGTGGCAGATGTGGTCCTGATTCAAAGGAATGAGGGTGGCGTCTTCCAGGCATGGGTCATTGGATTAAGTTGTATTATTAAAGGCATGGAGTTTTAAACATGACAAATAACCATGTTAATCTAATACTTTAATGTTTGCAAAGTGCTTTCCTCACAAGAACCCTGTGAGATTTGGAGTGTAAATATTATGATAAGGGAACCCATGGGATTTAGGTTTGCCGTAAGTGAGGGAGTTCATCCATCAACCAATCTAGGACTTAGTAGATAGATAAATCCTGGGGCGTAGTTTGAGGCACTTAGAGGAAAATATCTGGGTTCTCAGATTGAATCTGTATTCCTAATTCAAAGCCTAGCACTCTACACACTCTGCCAAATAGCCTCCGTTATTAGCCCCATTTCTTAAGACCTGAATCCTAAGAAATTAAGCATCTAAGATGATGTGTGAACCCAGATCTCTTAAGTCCTAGTCTAGTATCCTTTACCCTAAGCAACACTGCCTCTCAAAAATTATTTTGAAAAGTTAAGCAGACTGCATAGACTATTATTATACCATAATGAACAACAAATGGGAAGATTTCAAGAAACTATGGGAAAACCCAGGGCAGCTGATGGAAGGAAACCAAAACAGCCAATTACACAGCATATATGGTTACTCCAGCAATGTAAATTAAGAAAACAGTAAAAGGCAACCAAACGTAAGTAAAATATAATGGACAACATTGCCTTCAAAAGATAAAATATACATCTTTCCTTTAATAATGGCAATCTACAAAAGTGAGAGGTAAAGATGCAATTGATAATATTGAGTGGTTTTATTAACTGTAGGTTTAATATTTTTTCCATTATAACAGTAAAATAGGGTGGTTATTTGCTAGAAAATTACTAATATGTCAAAATGAAAAGGTTTGAATAAAAAAAGAAGGAAAGGAATTGGTGGCTTCATCCAACATGGCTTCCTCCAGAAGAAATCACATCAGATCTGCTAAATTTCCTTTTTTTTTTTTTTTTCCCCACAAAAATATTAGGCTGGTAGGCTAGGGGAAAACTTGAGTGGTGTTCCTGGATTTAAACAAATCATTTGACAAAGTCTGTATTGTATACTCATGAACAAGGTGGAGCATTTTGAACTAGAGTGATAGACAAGTTGGGTAGATTCAAAATTGGTTTAATGGTGTAGACCTCAAGAGTACTTATAAATAGGTTGGCGTATCTTGAGCTTACCCATGAGACCTTGATCTCAGTGTCCTCAGGATCGGACTAGAATAAAGAACACACAGGACACATGCTGCTCCACACATCCATGTGATGCTGAATCAGATTAAAATGCAATTGAGAAATATTTTTTAAAATTAAAAATATTATACTGTAACACATGTAACATGTATGATTGCCTGTCATCAAGGGGAGGGGTAGAGGGAGGTAGGGGAAAATTCGGAAAAGAAGTGAGTACAAGGTATAATCTGTAAAAAAAAATTACCCATGCATATGTAATGTCAAAAAAATTATAATTATAAAATTAATAAAAATATTATAAAATATAGATATAACATTTTAAAATTAAACCAACATGTAACCTTCATGGATCTCTTGGTACAGATTAATGGTCCCTGTTTTTGTTTTCATAATTCCATTGGACTGATTGTTTTTCTTCATAGTCATAAGATTCTATCACAGTTCAGACACAAAGAGTCCATATGAAGATTTGGAATGGAAATGTTTCTGAACTTGGGCATTTTGTATTTCTTCTTAACTACTGCAATCTCTAACTCTACAATCATTTTGGAGGGAGACATCTGATAGGTCCTTGAGCCTGTGTTATTTAACATTTTTATCAATGACCTAGATGAAGGCTGGCATTCTGGTCAAATTTGCTGGGGCCACAAGCTAGAAGGGAGAGCTATCACACCTTTCTCCTCTTTGCCAGCTCTATATTTAATTATAGTGACCCACTAAGGGACTAAAGTAGTAGTCTGAGTCTATTAAGATGAAGTTTAATAGGATAAGCATAAAGCCCAACATTTGGGTTTGAGAAATTTGTTCAAATATAGGAGACAGGAGACATAATTCAACCATAATTCAAGTGAAAATGATCTAGGGTTGTGAATGATAGCAGCCCAGTCTCACTCAGTGGTGTGACACAATAATCAAAAGCTAATACTCTTCAGCTTAGTGTCTAGAACGATGGAGGTGATATTCCCCCCAGTGTTTCATCCTGGTCAGATAAAGTTATTTGGAGTATTGCATTATTCTAAGGAAGCGTTTGACAAGTTTCAGCATGTCCAAAGGAACATAATCACAATGGCAGAGGATGTGCCAGGAGAGGATTTCATAATATTCCTCTTCATCAACTCTGCTGTCCAGGAAAACTGAATTGTTAGCCAAGCTTCAAACTTGATACTTTATCTCTTGCTAATGTGCATTCACAAAACTGTCCTCCATACCTAGAATGTATTTTCTCACTTTACTTTTGCTTCTCAGAAATCCTTGCTCAGTTCAGATACCAATTTTCATTTCCTCTGCTCTCTCCCAGTTTGTCTTATCTAAGATTAGAACTACCACTCGATCTAATAGATACTGGAGCATTGTATCTTTTTGTCTCTTTACTCAGTTATAGACCCTAAAGGTATAGACCATAAAGGTGGATAGGGTCCAGTCCTAAGGGAACTGGCCATCTAAAAAAAAGAATCAGACTCCTTTTCTCACATTTTTTTGGGTTTTTTTTTTTTTTTACTCATTCCTCTAGAGCTCTGGGATAAAATTATTTACCATTTAATTCTGACTCATATCAAGTTTCCCCAAAATAGGGAATAGGAAAATACTCACTGTGTAATCAGGTGTGGGGTAGGGATTTGTTCTTAATTCCTGAAATGCTGAAAGAAATGCTTTACATAAAAGGCTCTCATAAGCTCACATAGAAAAATTTAAATAAGTTAAATAAACATCAGTAATAATTATTGCTACACTTTACTAGGAAGCTGAGACCTAAAAATCAGTAAAATATAAAGTCCCTTTTGTAAAAAAAAAATTTACATTTCACATTTCACCTTGACTTTGCACTATCCCCTACATAGTAGATGTCTTTTGGAAAACAAGAATAGGGTTTGTGCTCATTATCCTCAATAGCATTTTACCAATTTCTGGAAAACTCTTTGAAGTGCAGACAATACTGATGGTGGACCTAGTATTGTGAGGCTTCTTAAACGCACAAAATATCTCCAAGCATGGTACATCCATCTGGAGATCTTTGTTTAATCATTTAGGATCTGGCAAA
This sequence comes from Sminthopsis crassicaudata, assembly GCF_048593235.1. NCBI lineage: Eukaryota > Metazoa > Chordata > Mammalia > Dasyuromorphia > Dasyuridae > Sminthopsis > Sminthopsis crassicaudata. The sequence goes on along the minus strand of NC_133620.1, from coordinate 72,175,992 downwards.
GAAAGCATCTAGGAGCCTAGGTTCAAGGTCATTTTGCTAAGCCCCCCTGCCCTAGCTCCATGTCAGAGGAAATGATATTTTGCTATTAAGGGCAGGGCCACCTGTCCCACTAAGTCCCAGAATTACCTAGAGAGTTTAAAGAAGAGAAACCAAGATGGACTCATTGCTTTCTTAAACACTCACTGTCATCAGCCCTTATGGCTCAGGTGCCAGTAAAGGGATTGCTTCTTATCCCCAAAACACCTGAATTATTTGGAGCTAAGTTACATTTGGCCACCAGGAAGGAACCAATAGCTTCATCAAACTCAAAGTGCTCAAGATCTGAGTTGGCTCCTTGGTCCACTGGAAGTAGGCAGGACAGCCTTGTGTGCATCAATTCAATCATGTTCTTTCTCCTCAGATTATATTTTTTATACTTATTTGTATGCATATTGCATCACTGAGTATCAGAAATGTTTATTTTCATCTTTGTATTTTCAGCACTTTAGCACAGTATTTTTGGGGTGGCTAGATAGAGCCCAGGATCTGGAGTCAGGAAGCCTTGAGTTCAAATCTGTCCTCAGCCACTTGCTAGCTTCAAGACTTTGTGCAAATCATTTCATCTGTTGCCTCAGTTTCCTCATTTGTAAAATGTGCTGGAGAAGGAAATGTCAAACCACTCCAGTATTTCTGCCAAGAAAACCCCAAATGGGATCATGAAGATTCGATTATGATTGAACAATAATAAAAGCACAATATCTAGCATATAGTAGGTGTTTAATAAATGTTTATTAAACAAATTGTTCAATGGCTTTATGGTATAGTGGAAAGAACAGAGGTTTTGGAATCAGAGGACCTATGTTCTAAACCTAATTCCAACACTTAATATCTGTATGATGTTGGCCAAGTCATTTAACTTCTAACCTAAATTTCTTTATCTGTAAAATGAAGGCATTCTACTATACTATACTATACTATACTATACTATACTATACTATACTATACTATACTATACTATACTATACTATACTATACTATACTATACTATACTATAGTATACTATACTATACTATACTATACTATACTATAGTATACTATACTATACTATACTATACTATACTATACTGTACTATACTGTACTATACTATACTATACTGTACTATACTATACTATACTATACTGTACTATACTGTACTATACTATACTATACTGTACTATACTATACTATACTATACTGTACTATACTGTACTATACTATACTATACTATACTATACTATACTATACTATACTATACTATACTATACTATACTATACTGTACTATACTGTACTATACTGTACTATACTATACTATACTGTACTATACTATACTATACTATACTGTACTATACTGTACTATACTATACTATACTATACTATACTATACTATACTGTACTATACTGTACTATACTGTACTATACTATACTATACTATACTATACTATACTATACTATACTATACTGTACTATACTGTACTATACTGTACTATACTATACTATACTATACTATACTATACTATACTATACTGTACTATACTGTACTATACTATACTATACTATACTATACTATACTATACTATACTATACTGTACTATACTGTACTATACTATACTATACTATACTGTACTATACTATACTATACTATACTGTACTGTACTGTACTATACTATACTATACTATACTATACTGTACTATACTATACTATACTATACTATACTATACTATACTATACTATACTATACTATACTATACTATACTATACTGTACTATACTATACTATACTATACTATACTATACTATACTATACTATACTATACTATACTGTACTGTACTGTACTATACTATACTATACTATACTATACTGTACTATACTATACTATACTATACTATACTGTACTGTACTGTACTATACTATACTATACTATACTATACTGTACTATACTATACTATACTATACTATACTATACTATACTATACTATACTATACTGTACTATACTATACTATACTATACTATACTATACTATACTATACTATACTATACTATACTGTACTGTACTGTACTATACTATACTATACTATACTATACTGTACTATACTATACTATACTATACTATACTATACTATACTATACTATACTATACTGTACTATACTGTACTATACTATACTATACTATACTATACTATACTATACTATACTGTACTATACTATACTATACTATACTATACTATACTATACTATACTATACTATACTATACTGTACTGTACTGTACTATACTATACTATACTATACTGTACTATACTATACTATACTATACTATACTATACTATACTATACTGTACTGTACTGTACTATACTATACTATACTATACTATACTGTACTATACTATACTATACTATACTATACTATACTATACTATACTGTACTATACTATACTATACTATACTATACTATACTATACTATACTATACTGTACTGTACTGTACTATACTATACTATACTATACTATACTGTACTATACTATACTATACTATACTATACTATACTATACTATACTATACTGTACTATACTGTACTATACTATACTATACTATACTATACTATACTGTACTGTACTGTACTATACTATACTATACTATACTATACTGTACTATACTATACTATACTATACTATACTGTACTGTACTGTACTATACTATACTATACTATACTATACTGTACTATACTATACTATACTATACTATACTATACTATACTATACTATACTATACTATACTGTACTATACTGTACTATACTATACTATACTATACTATACTATACTATACTATACTATACTATACTATACTATACTATGCTAACGTTCTACTATACTATCTATTACCTTATAGTTGAGGAAAATGGGGATGTTTAGTCTGGAGAAGAGAGGTTTAAGTGGGACATGGTAACTGTCCTCAAGTATCTGAAAGATTGTCTTCTAAAAGGGAATTAGACTTAGTCAAGAGGCCAGAACTCACAGTTCAGTGTTAAGAGTAATTGTTGAATGAGAGGATGGAAGGCAGTTCCAACAATCTTGTGATGGAGAAAGTCATCTACACCCAGAGAGGGGACTGTGGGAACTGAGTGTGGATCACAGCATAGCATTTTCACTCTTTTTTTTTGTTTGCTTGCATTTTTTCTCATTTTTTTCCTTTTTGATCTGATTTTTTCTTGTGCAGCACGATAACTATATATACATATATTGAATTCAACCTACATTTCTAACATGTTTAATATATATTGAATTATCTGTCATCTAGGGGAGGAGGCAGAGGAAGGGAAGAAAGTTTGGAACACAAGGCTTTCCAAGGATAAATGTTGAAAAATTATCCATGCATGTGTTTTGAAAATAAAAAGCTTTAATTTTTAAAAAAAGTAATTGTTGAACCTGGGTTTGATCTGTATCACATTAGGCAAGTTATTTCAGGCAAGCAGCTAAGGGCCTTAGTTTCCTTAGCTGGAGCAGATTAGGGTTCTTAAAGTAGGATCTGCAAAAACACACACATACATAGATACAAACACATGTATACACACACACACATACACACATATATATGCACACATAGGTTTTTAAATGTATTTTTATATAATTGTTTTCTTTTGTAAGATATTATTTTATTTTATGTATTTAAAAACATCATTATGAAAAAGCATGCATAGGCTTCAGTCTTCCAAAGGGGTCTCTGACACAAAAATGGTACAAAATTCCTGGACTAGTCGATCCATTCACTAGAAAACTACAATAGTGAATAAGTCTCAGAGAGTAAGATCTAGATTGAAATTAAGGAAAAACTGTATTACTGAATGAGGTTGAACAGAAAGGCAGCTGGTTGTTGTGAGCAGCTATGTAAAGTTTGGTAAATCCTAAATCATTATGCTGTGGTTCTTATGAAACCTCCTGCACTAATTAGCTCATTTACCCTAGGGGTACTACAGTGTCCCTGAAGGTTCCCAGCTTCCCTCCCTTTAACAGGAAGGAGTTTGTTTTGTATGAAATGAGTTCAGTCTCAATCTCTCTAAACCTCCATTGTAGGAAAATGCTTAACATTTAGACAGAGATTGGGTTTTCGGCCTAATTTTGTATTTATATCTCTTTCTAGTCAATATCTGGCTACTTTATGATTGAGGCAAAATTCACTATATTAGAAGTGTTTGGGTAACAAAAAACCAGATTATATTAAAATGTCTGTGGATGGACAGGGACCAGGGAAAAAAAGTAACCCTGTGACTGCTCATACATGTTTACTTATTATAAAAACCAGATTCTCTTTCCCCCATTATATGTATTGTTATTGTTGTTCTGTCATTTCAGTAATGTCCAACTCTTTGTGACCCCATTTGGGATATATATACACATGTGTACACACATATTTGTGGTAATTATGTATATATTTATTATATAAGTTGTGGTTATGTTAAGATACACACATATATACACAGATGCATGCATATTTGTGGCCTACATGTATTATATAAATTGCATTTATACTATGTAATATATATACAGATATACACATATTTGCACATACATATGTAGATTTAGTATACAAATTGTATTTGGATTATATAATATGAAATATATACATATGTATACACATATATTTGTGGCAAATATGTGTATATATTATTATATTTATGTTATATATGTAACATATTGTATTATTCAAGTTATATTTATGTCATATATGTATATTTGTTATATATGTGTATATATAATACATATTATATATAATATAGCATGTATGCATACATATCCATGAACTTGTCAGTGTTTGATCCTAATCTTTATTATAGTTTCTAATAGTGTGTTCAATATGGAAGAGAGCATTACCAGTTTTTAGTTCTAAGATCTTTTCTGGAGCCCATCCTACATTTGGCCATCTCCTTGTCATATAATATAATGACTATGGCCACACTACCCAGATTGTGCACAAATCATATAAGCTTTTTGAGGTAAGCCAGGGCAGATCTGGTGAGTGTTTAGATAAGAAACCACCTGGAAATACAGGGTTGAGACTTAATGAACAGAACACTGTGCTTTAGTCACAGGATCCAAAATCCGATCATGGGTTCTTAGAATCTTGGATCTCACATAAAGGGACGGGGCTGAATTCAATATCTTTTAAGGCTCCAAGGAGTTAGTAAATCTAAATCTATGCTCCTGTAACTCATTCAAAGAACAGATGATATATGTTGGCCCCAAACTCTCAGTGAAGGAAGAAAAATCCAATTTGAAGAAGAATGTCTTAAGAAGGCATCATGGCAAGGCTAAAAGCAGCTGACCTTGGAATCAGGACAATCTGACTTTCAGCCCTGCCTCTGACACTCATTGACTGTGTTACTTTTCTGTATGCTTTAAGTCAGAGATGTTAAGCAGCCAGTCTACAATAGCAATGGAGAGTGTGATCTGACGTAGATTAAAATGCAATTGAAAAATATTTAACATATTTAAATATATTTATTTAGGAAATAGTTAAAAATACAATAGAACACAATGTTGATATGTTGCTTTTTAAATCAATATACTATCAGGGATCCTTAGGTACAGTCTAGTAGTTCAGTTTCTTTTTGAGTTTGAATGTTTTAAATTGCAGAGGAGGTACCAGCCTACATGAGTAGAGGGAGTTCCCTATCTAGAATTTGCTAAACAAATGAAATTGCAGAGCCCGTCCCTATTCTCATAATTGTATGTTAGTGACAGAAGGCAAGTTTCCTGTACTCAGAGTCACTTTGCAGGGCCTAGCCCCATTAATATGTGCGCATGTACAAATCCATGAATTTCAGGGGGTGGGAGGGTAAGTTTTTAACTCTTTTGGGAAAATTTCAATCCCTACCTTGCCTTAAACAGAAGCAAAACATTCTTTAAGTGGCAGTTTTTTCCACAAATAAGACAGACAAAAGAGTATGAATTAGCTCTGATTTTGGTTGAGAGAATTTAGGCAGAATGGAATATTTTTCCTTTTATAGGTAGGTCCTTATTCTGAAAAAATAATTACAACCTTATTACTTATTGATTCTTTGCCTAATTAGTCATTTCCACCTTTAAAAAAATCAATCAGGTATTTTTGACTCATCTAACATTATTAAGAAAAGATGTTAGAGCTTCTAACTGCTTCCTAGAAGGCTAGCAGTATTTTAAGAAATTCCCTTCATCAGGGTCAATCAATGCAGTTTGATTTTATCACAATAACAGCTCACATTTATATAACGCTTTCTAGTTTACAAAGTGCTTTGTACATGACCACCTTAGGACACAGATTCTACCAGCATTATCAGCTTCATTATACAGATGAAGAAGGATATATGGTGAATAAATAGAGGGTGGAGAACACTCTGGATTCCAAGGATTTCTGATTCCAAATCCAGAGCTCTCTCTATTCAATACATCATACCAACTTTATATCACAAATAACAGGGGAAAGAGAATTAGAATCCAAACTTGGAGAGAACATCTAAAAACACACACAGAAGAAATATAGTAGCTTTTGTAAATTCTAGATAGATCTGTGTCCATAAAAACCTTTTCAATTTTATATAATACTTCTTCAGGTATTCTTCCTTTTATTGAATTCATCAAATATTTGCTTAGTATCTGTAGGAACAAGGCATAGTAAAAACCAGACTATTTAACAATCTTTGTTCTCATTCCAACCTGTCTTGTCCTTTTATTTTTATTTTTTTATTTTTGGCTCATCCTATCCCATATCCCTACTGTTGCCTTTTAAATCTCCCCACCTGCATCAACTGTCTAAAAATCACCATTTTGGGTAAGTGTCTTATTGATTATTATTATCATTGTTGTTGCTATTATTATTATTATTATTATTATTATTATAATATCTTGAGCTAGAGCAAAAGCAAGTAGATTATGAATACAAAAAAATCATTAAAAATCCATGTTAGCCTTCAAGTGTAGTTCAACAAATAGGATTTCCAGAATTGGAAATTTCTAGCTATTCATACAAAAAAAGGACTGATTATATCTAAGGGAAAATGGTAAAGGGATTTCTTAAAAAGATTGGGGCAGTCAAAATTGATATGAATTGCCATGAGCTAACAGATGAGAATTCTTAAGCATGTTTAAACGTGTAGCCTACCACATAAGTGTACCTTTGACGTTCCAAGTCATAATGCTTTCTCTATATCATTCTCAGAACTAGATGTGAAAGGGGCTGAGGAAGATATACAAGTATTGACATGGTATGGAGATGGCCAGGAAGTAGTGTGATGGGCCTGATACTGGACAAGCTAAGGCAAAGATTCACCACTCGGAATTCAATGTCAAAAATTCCAATCCAGTGGCAACATCCTGGACAATCCAGGCACACCTCAAAGCCATAGTGAAATCTCAGGACTGTAGCAGAAAGGGATTAAAGCATATACCATTTTCTAAATTTATAAAAAATAAGAGCCATTCCTCATTTGATAAATAATCAAAGGGCATAAACAAAGTTTTCAAAAAGAGAAATCAAAGTATCCAGTTGAATGAAAAAAAATGTTCTAAATCACTATGGATTGGAAAAATACAAATTAAAAGAACTCTGGGATACAATCTCACGTTCATCAGATTGAGTAATAAAATAGAAAAGGAAAATGACAAATGTTAGAGGGGTTGTGAAAAACTCTACCAATATACTATTGGTAGAGTTGTGAACTGATAACCATTCTGGAGAGCAATTTGAACTAAGCCCAAAGGACTACAAAATTAAGTACAATGATAAATCCTTTGATCCAGATATACCACTACTAAATCTGTGTCCCAGAGAGATCAAACAAAAAGGAAAAAGAACTACATATGCAAAAATATTCATAAGCATTTCTTTTGTAGTAGCAAAAAAAACTGGAAATTGAGGGAATACAATATGGTCATTCACAGATTATCTCCCCTTTTAAATTGTGAGCTCTTGAGAGCTTTTTTTATATTCCCAGCATTCAGCACTATGCTTGGCACATAGTAGGTATTTAATAGATGTTTATTGACTGAACGATAGCCACTAAGGTAATGAATTTTGGGGGACACAGCGTGTATATATATATATATATATATATGTATATATATACATATATATATATGTAACAAAGCTCACTATTATGGCAGATTCCTAGTGGGATGGAGTGATAAGTTTGAAGTAAGGAAGATTTGAGACACTTATTAGCTGTATGACTTTGGGCAAGTCACTCTTTCTAAATTTCTTCAACCATAAAATGGGAATAATAATCCTTCCAGGATTGTTGTAAGGATCCAATGAGACCATCACAAAGTATTTAGCACAGGGTCTAGCACATAATAAGTGCTCAATAAACAATTAATTCCTCTCCTTGTAAGTGGAATTAGTGAGGCAAAAGTTGAATGCCTACTTAACGTGTCACTTATTGAGGGGATTCATGAAAGTAGAAGTCTCGATTTGATCATCTTTGAGGTCCCATTTAGTTATCGAATGCTACCATTCTGTATATAAGTGTTGCTCATTTTTAAAGAAACTTGAATAAACAATTATTGAATTAAGCTGTGAAATTATGTCTACTAAGTGCTTATTTGTTGATTAAAACTGGAAATGCTTAATCAGAAGGATATATTCAAGTAGTTTAAAAGCTATCAAACAAAAGGATTCAATTTATTCCTGACTTGGCTTCGAGCAAGACTTCATAACAACTAGAGATGTCCAAGTGTGGAATGGGCTGTTTTAAGACACTTGCTTTCAGCTCTTTTTATAGAGGCAAAAAACTGGAAACTAGATGCCCATCAGTTAGGGAATGGATGAATAAGTTGTGGTATATGAATGTAATAGAATATTATTGTTCTATAAGAAACAATTGGCAAGATGATTTCAGAAAAGCCTGGAGAGACTTACCTGAACTGATGCTGAGTGAAATGAGCAGAACCAGGTGATCATTGTACATGGCAACAAGAAGATTATGTGATGATCAACTCTGATGGATGTGGATCTTTTTAAACGATGAGGTGATTCAGGCCAATTCCAATAGACTTGTGATGGAGAGAGCCATCTGAACCCAGAGAGAACACTGTGGGGACTGAATGTGGTTCACAACATAGTATTTTCCCTTTTTATTGTTTGCTTGCTTTTTTCTTTCATTCTCATTTTTGTTCCTTTCTAATCTTTCTTGTGCAGCATGATAAATGTGGAATTTTGCATAAAAGAATTGTACATGTTTAACACATATTGGATTACTTCCTATCCAGGAGAGGAAGTGGAGAGAAAAGAGGGAAAAAATTGGAACACAAGGTTTTGTACGGGTGAATGTTGAAAATTATTTTTGAAAATATTTTGAAAATAAAAAAGCTATTTTAAAATAAATAAACAAAAAAAATAAAAATGCTAGCTTTCTTGAAGGTCTTCAAGCAGAAAGTAGATGAACCCTGTTTAGGAATGTTATAGTGGGGTTTCCTTTCATTTATGGATTGAATCACTGAAATCCTTTTCAAATGTCAACATCCTATGATATCACATGTTTAGAACTAGGAAAAATAATTTACAGACGAGAAAACTGAAGCCCCTAAAAGTTAAATGATTTATACATTTTTACACAGGTAACACCAGAGATAAGATTTGAACTCATATTCTCTTACTCAAAATCTAGTACTTTTTATACCAATTTTCCATTTTCTATCAATCAGGCGGCATTAGCCATCCTGGTTCTTCCAGTAAAGAAATTTTTCTCTTAAAGCAATAGCCTTCTAAAGAACCCATAAGTTAGGAGGGAAAAGCAGACTTGTGAGGTGCTGCTTTTATGGTCTCCTATTTGCTCAGACTTCCTCTGCCCTTCTGTAGGGCAGAGCCTGAATCAGTGCATACCAAAGCTCTGACATTGCAACTCTGGGAATCCCACCTAGCTCCTAGTGCATCGAGGGTGTATTGTATGAGATCTTGGGGCAGCTCTTGTTTCCTGCCCTATCTTGTTTGTTTGGTCCCTGTTTTTATAAATATGTTGAGGAATGGGTCTTTTGTTTTATTATCTCAGGTCATTAAAAGGGAGATGAGATAGAGCAGAGGAACAGGATTCCTATTATATGTAATGGGTAAAAATATTTTGAAAAACAAATGTTAAAACCACTTAGCATACCTTCTTGACTGTCTGTTTATCTACCTTAGCACAGTACCTGGCACATAGCAGGTGTTTAATAAATGTTTATTAATTGTTAGACTGGACAAATTAAGTAGAATGATAAAGGAATTGATGAAGTAAGCAAATATTTAACTGATTCTTTTTCTAGTTAATTTATTTCAACATTTGTTGAACATTTTTTAAATCTCTATCTTCTAAAGGAAGGAAATGTTGTATATGATTTAATAGTTCTTTGACGATTCAGGAATTTGTTCATTTTGTTCATCAGATTTGGAGACCTAAATTCAGTTTGTGGGTCCTTTACTCACTACAAACCATATGAGTTTTGGCAAATCATGGAACCCATCCAAGCCTCAGTCTTCTCATCTATAGACAAAAAATACTTGCAATACCTAGCTTAGCTATTCCTTTATATAGATCAACGGAAATAATCAGCTTGCTCATCATTTCTTATGGAACCATAATATTCCATTATATTCATATACCATAATTTATTCAGCCATTTCCCCAATTGATGGACATCCACTCATTTTCCAATTTCTTGCCACCTAAAAAAGCTACTACAAACATTTTTTTGCATATGTGCTAACCCTATTCTTGATGAAGTCATGCTCACATTCCATGACCATTTCTTCCCTTTTTCAATGCTTCCAAGATCAAATATAAAATCCTCTTTTTTGTGCTCAAAGCCCTTTAGGACCTGCCTCTATTCTACCTTTCTAGCTTCTTCTATCTCACTTCCCTCCACATAGTCTACATTCTGGTTGACATTGGCTTCCTTGTCATTCTTCACACATATTCTCCATCTTTCAACTCTGGGCCTTTTTATTGACCATCTTCCATCTCTCTTTCCTCATCTTCATCTCCAGTCTTCCCAGGATTCCTTTAAGTCCCACTTTCTGCAAGAGGCTTTTCTCAGTCACATTGTGACTTTCCTCTATTCTATTCTAGTCTTTCCTCTATTATCTCCAATTTATCCTATATAATGTTTATTGTTTGTCCCAGTTATAAACCCAAAATATGTATGCCTAACACATAATAAGCACATATAATGCTTGTGACCAACTGTTCACAAACCATTTTTTTAATTACAATAATTTCACAAAGAATAAAAATATAATTCATTGGCCTAAACTGTAAAGATGTCACATTTCTCCCTTTTTAACAAATCTAGGCATTTGTCCTTTTCCCTTCCCATAGCATTTCTCCCTTTCTCCGAAGATTAATCACAGAAGTTCAGCAATCATATCCACCAGAATCTAGTTTATCAGAGTCTCCTATCCCATAAAGGGAACTGAATGTTCTCCTTTACCCTTAATTTTAACATCCTTTTAGCCACTTTTGCTTTTTTTCTCTCTAGATCAAAGATCATCCTCCTTAGAAGAGTCTACAAATGACCATTCATCTTCTCTTATCTCTTATCATTACATTTCCCTCTGGCAAAGACCCTATCCTTTCCTGTATCCTAACCTATTGCCTTTGACATAATTGAAAAAACTTTGATGTGTCCCTTAAATTGGGCTACTTAAAAGATTTTCTCTATTCTTACAAGAAATGCTGTAATTAGATATGTTGTAGAACTCCACTGTGAAAAGAACACTGAACTAATTATAATCAGGAGAGCTTTAGTCCTGGTTTCATTGCCAAATATGTGCTCTTTTCAAGTCATGACCCATCTGGGTTTCCTCATTTGCAAAAATTAGATTAAGACTAGAAACAGTGTCATATGATGTAGAGAGAGTGTGTTATCCTTAGATTTAGGAGCCTGAGTTCAAATCTCCCAGTGATACAATATTTGTGTGACCACAGAGATATCATCTCAGTTTCTTCATCTGTAAAATGAGAATACTGAACTTTGAGGTCCTTTTCAATTCTAGATCTGTGACCCTACATTATGAAAATGAGAAGTCTTATGAATAAGTTTTTTTCAATCCTGTGTCACTTTATACTATATTTTGTTTTTATGATTTTATTGCATTTATAAAACATTTAGGATGTTTTAGAGAGAACATGATTTGACCTATATTATACCTGACTTCTAAGAGACCTGCTATAATGGGATGCAACTCTATCCGCCATAATGCTTCTAAATGCAGATACCATGAAAATTCCACTGAAGCAGCCAAGCAACCACGGTATTAGAAAGGGCACTGATCTGGGAGCTAGGAATCGTGTGTCCAAGCTCTGATTTTGGCTAGCTTATCTAACCTCCCTGGATTTCTTTTTCTTCCTCTACCAAATTAAAAAACCTAAATCTATGTTGAGAGTTGCCCCTCTACTTCTTGAATGCTGGGTTACACTGAATCATGGAAAACATGAGGGACACATAAGGTATAATAATGTTAGCATGATTCTTGGTTAATAATTTACTGAGCTCTAATCTACTGCATGACACTCCACTAGATTTATTAATCACTTAGCTTTTAAAACTCCACATAACCTTTCAGGATCATTGGACGTTACACTTTCCCCTACACTCAGCAATCTACCCTCCAACTGGGAGTCTTGGAAGTGGTTTTTACACGTGACTGGAAAGCACTCCCTCTACATTTCTGCCTCAGAAAGTTTTTACTTTAAGACCACTCAATGCATGAAGCTTTTCTTGATCCCTGCCCACCTAACACACATATAACTACCCTCTTTCTCATACTGCTCTGTATTTAATTGCTTTGAATGTTTGTCTTTATCTGCTTTATATTTATGATGTCTATTTTTCTTATATTTTAAAGTACTCCAAAGAGTCTTACTGTAGTTTAAGCTATTAAAACTGAAATAATGACTTGTTGTTAGCATACTAGAAATCAATCAATAAGTATTTAGAAATGCAGAACTCATAAGGAATTAGCCTTCGAATTCGTTAGACAAACATATATAAGGTGTCCCAGAAGTCTTTGCATAGTCTGCAACACTCTTTGGGAATAAGCATCATTTTATTTTTTGTATTTGTATCCCCAGTATCTAGCATAATACTAGCTATATAGTGAGTATTTACTGAAAGATGGATTTCTACTATGCAAATGAAAGATCATTAATTTCATTTGGGATCAGGTCAATGGATGCTAAAAATTATTGTCTTCTGGTACCCCTAGTAGAAGGGAATTGACAGATTTCCTTTACAAACTCCCATCCTCTCAATCTTTCAAACCACAGAAGTTCTCAGGTTTGAATAATGAACTTTTGGATGTCTGCAAAGATCTTTAAAACACTTCTGTGGAAGGTGCCTTCTAACCATCAGCACAGCCATAATTCCATACCATTTGACAGATAACTCAGGGAGAAAAAAAAAAACAACAAAACTTGTTTTGCAATGAACTCCTCACTCAAGGGGACTGTGTCAGCAGAGCCCTAGTGGAGGGGGGAAGGGGAAAGCAGTCTGCCAGTATACTCTTGAAAGATGTCATTTAAATCTGTTGTGTCATTTGGGAGAAATGAGATTTTAGTTCCCAAAGTAATCTTTCCAATGTTTGAACTAATAATAATAATACCAGCTATCACTTACATAGCTCTTTAGCGTTCGAAAAATGTTTTCTATGTGTATGTATATGAAGGAATAGGATGAGGGGATAGCCATAGGTGAGCTCTTAAACTTGGCCTCCATCCATGTGTAATTCTTATATCTTTTCAATAGATGAAGGAAGAAAAAGAATTTGTAACTGAAAATAAATATAAAAATCATTAATTAAATAAGTAATTATAAATTATGAATATGCAAAGTATATATAATTAACTATTTGATTATAATTAATAAATAAATAATATTTATTAAATATTAAAATAATTTTTAAAGAATCCATATATGATTACTTTAGCAGTATACAGTGCCAGAAGACCTCAGTTCAAATGCCACCTATGATGCTTTCCACTGGGTGACACTGGGCAAGTCATTTAGCCACTGGACTCAATTTCCTTGATTCCAAAAAGAAGAGATTGAACTGTCTTTATTTTTTCTTATTTGTATCCCTAGAGCTTAGAATAAAGTTTGGCATATAGTAGGTGCCCAATAAATGTATACTGACGATTGACTAGTTAATCCTTGCTGCTCTTTCCCAGTTCTTAACATAGTGCCTGGGACATAGTAAGTGCTTAATAAATGTTTACTATTGACTAGTTGAGGTCCCTTCCAGTTTTTCTTTCCCCAGTTCTTAGCATAGGGCAGGTGCTTACTAAATGCTTACAAGTGACTAGCAGAATTTATGATTGATCCTTGAGGTCGCTTCTATTTTCTTATTATTTAACTGGAAAAGACAGCAGAGCCCATCGCCTGAGGGCTGCTTTTCCAGATCCAGCTAAAGTCTGATTCTGCAGCCTCTGGACACATTCCTTGAAGCCTCGCCCTCTGACGCCAAGCAGGTGAGCAGGTTCACCTGGCTAGACTGCGGCTGAGGTGTCAGAGGAAGAAGGGAAGTACAGTCATGTCTGCCCTTCCTCGGGACACACCCCAGAGGCCGGCGGACAGACCTTGGTGATAAGGGTAGCAGGAAAGCACTTCCACCTCCTTCACCACAGCTGTTAATACTAGGCTGTACTTAATACTAAGTGGCAGGGTCTTCAAGGGACCTTTGGTTTTCTTGATGGAGATGCTACATGGCATCAAGGGAAAGAAGACTACTGGTTCTAGGCATCATAAAGTCTCAGTCTGAACCCTTCCTCAAATAGCTGTGTGACATACGGGTGAGTCACTTAATTTTTAAGCTTTAGTTTCCTCATCTGGAAAATGGGGATAATCTTTCTCATAATTCCTACTTCATAAGGTTTTATATAAGGCTTAAAGGAGAAGATTTAGGTAAAGTCTTTGGAAATGTTTGAAGTCCATATGAATTTCAAGATAGAGACAATTTAAGGGGTGCCATGGATAGAGTCAGTCTCCAAGCCAGGAAGATCTGGGTTCAAATCTTTGACAAATGTAACATAAACAGTCTATACCCAATCTTTCAAGCCCAAACCAGCTACATATCTCCTGGGAATTGCAGGGGCTTAACCCTGAAAGATCAGAGTGTTGCTTTTCTCTACTTCCATCATCAGAAGACTTACTGGCTATGTTCCCCTCTCCCACCTTGTAGGGACCTCTACCTAGAACCCTAATTTCACTTAACTACATAATATAGAATATTTTTACAAAGAGATATATAATAATAACAATAAAAGATATAAAGTAAATTATTATATAATAATAAAAATAATATTTATATAGCACCTAGAGAATGTTGGTACTGTGCTAAAGTGCTTTACAAACATTATCTCATTTGTTCCTTATAACAACCCTGGGAAGTAAATCCTATTATTATCTCCATTTTATTAATGAGGAAACTGAGGTAAATAGAAGTTAAATGATTTGCCTAGGATTTCAAAGCTAGTCATTGTTTGAGGCTGGATTTGAATTTCTTGTCTTCTACTTCAACACTTATGGTCAACTATAGAGTAAGCTGTAATAGACCAGCATTTCCCCTAATATCTCAGGGGCAAATTCTCCCTTAGATGACCTGAGTCTGGGGACTCCAAACATTTCAGTTCTTACATAGCCACCAAGACTGCTGGGTGAGTTCTTCCACCTGGCCTGGCATCCTGGATGTGACTCAGATCTTTGGAAAGATGCTTACCTTAATCCAGGTTGCCTTGATACTGTAGTTTCAGGCTTTAATAGCTTATATATAACTCGATTCTACTGTAAATAAGCTCCCTAGCAGGGAAGTTGTACCAGACAAATTGTTCCAGCCAGTCTTCACTGTGCCAGAACCCCATTACACACGGCAGTGGGACCCTAGGCAAGTCGCAACATCTTAATGCTCTGGGTAACACCCTATGAGCATTGCTGTTAAGAAGGTCATAACCTGTACCATGGTTTAAAATCTGGGTATCTCACCCTCCACATGCCACTGGAAGTTTGTGCTTCCCTTCTTTCTTCATACTTGCTTTGTGACCCTGGGTAAGAAATCTCTCACTGCCTCAGTTCTCTCATCTGTAAAATAAGGATAATCAAAACGCTTTGCCTCTCAGCGTTATTGCGAGGATAAAAAGAGATATTTATAAAGTACATTGTAAGCCTTAAAGCTACTTTTATTATTAAATCATTAAGAGAGTCAGCAGATTATGTTTCCCTACATTTGCAACATCTCAAGGCTGCTCTTTGGGGAATCCCAAATCAACTTTAGAAGTTGGGCTACAATTGTATCCTATGGCTGGAAAAGATTTTTTTTTTTAAGAATTGCACATTTTAAAAAATGTAAAACATTTCCATAAAAGTCAAGAAAACATAGATCTCCCATCCTAATGAAAATAAAAACCCTCAAGAAAAATTAAGTTAAACATAAAAGAGAGATAGAAAGAGAAAGAGGATGTTTCCATCTGTATTCAGACACAATTAATTCATTCTCTGGATATGAAGAAGATTTTTTATCATAAGTCTTTCAGAGTGGTTGTGGATGATTGTACTACTGAGAATAACAAAGTCAGCTGGTCATCCCTGAACATTGCTATTACTTCGTATATAGTATATTTCACTTAGTTCATGGAGGACTTTCCAGATTGGCTTTTTTTTTTTTCCTGAGAGCCTCCTGCTCATCATATTCCAGAGAACCATAATATTCCATCAGAGAAATTTGCTTCAAAATGTTTTTTTCCAATTACTATTGCTAATTGTATTTTCCCCTATTTATTCTCTCTCTTTCCACTGTCCCTCCTCTAAAGAGTTTTGTTACTGACCACTCCCTCCCCCAATAGGCCTTCTCTTTTGTCATCGCCTCCCCCTCCCCATACCCCATTCCCCTGCTATTTTCCTGCAGGGTAAGATAGATTTCCATACTCCTATTGAGTATGAATGTCATTGGAAAAGACCTTTAAAAATCAAGTCCTTTTGTTCTGACCACTAGTTCCAAAAAAACAGATGGGGAGCAAAACTTTTTTCAGTATCCACAAGGCTGACAAAACTTAGAGTAATCCAGAAAATTTACAAAATTAAAGGTTTAAAAGGACAGACTAGTCTATTCCCATTTAAAACAAACAAACAAAAAACAAAAACAAAAACCAAAAAACGGATCTTCTGCCCCTCCCCCAGCCCCCTTTTCTTTGGTCTACTTTCTCTCCCCCTTTCTCCGCCCCAAGGCATAACTTCCCTCTCTGAAGGATCTGATTCTATGGCTACTCCAGGCAGTGAATTTCCTAGTCATTTAGGCACTTCCTGAGAAAAGACTAACCGTCGAGATTCTAGTTATTAAGATTTCCCATTAGCATAGTCGATTCCTAACTTGGTCTCCCTGACTCCTGACGAGGTTCCAACCTAGATATTCTACTCAGAGGGAATATAGATTTAAGGCTGGAAGGACCCAGAGGTCACCCAGTCCAACTTCCTCCTTTACAGATTATGAAACTCAAAGATTAAAGAAGTCGGCCAAATTTATAGGGACAATAAATAGCAGGGCTAGGTTGTTTCTATTTGTTTGGGTTTTTCCCTCCAGTTATACGTAAAAAAAAGTTTGTTTTTTGGTTATAAATGTACATTTGCTTTTATATATTTCCATATGAATCATATTAGTAGAGAAAAATCAGAACAAAAAGGAAAAAACACAAGGAAAAAAAAAGTGAACATAGCATGTGTTGATTTACATCAGTCTCCATAATTCTCTTTTTGGATGTGGATGGGTTTTTCCATCCGAAATTTATTGGGATTGTCTTGGATCACTAGCTGGGCTTTTTCAACCCAAGTCCTCCAACTTGAAATTCATTGTACTTTCCATTGTATCATCATATTTCATCAAAATTATTTCTTTTAGTATTCTCAAAATATCATTTTTGAGAGCTTTTCACACTTTCTAGTTTGGCCCTTCCTGTAGAATTTTGAATTAATAGATGGATTCTTTAGAACACTTTGAATTCTGTTCTCTCCAATTTGTGGGTATGAACCTCTCTATGCCTGGATTTCCTTTTTCTTATTACAAATTCTGGAGTGGTCACTTTCTCCCCGGTGGATATAATTTCTACTTTAGCAACCAGCTGCTCTTTGTTAGTGGGAATCAAATCCAGAAGAGCAGTTCCCCATTTCTCCCTTTATTATTTATTTTATTATTATTTATTATTCTCCCTTTATTTTTCAAAGGATTAAGTGATCGTAAAGGCAAGCAAAGAAATATCACAACTTCAAATAATTGCAAGAAAAGTATATGATACAGGAAGTCTTCCCTAATCCCTTAATTCCAGTGCTTTCTCTCTTTTAATTATTCCCTGTTCCTCCCGTACATAGCTTGCTTTGTTTATATTTGTGTGCATGTTGTCTCCCTTCCGGGATTATAAATTCTTTGAGAACAAAGACTGACAGTCTTTTGCCTCTTTTTGTATCCCTAGTGCTTAGCACAGTATCTGGAACAAAGTATGCACGTAAAAAATGTTTATTGAATTGAAATTTAGCAGAAATATATGGCACAGCCAATAAGAAAATTAAAGACGAGGAACACTAATTGGTGTGGAGCTGTGAAATAGCCTAACCATTCTAGATATCAGTTTGGAAGTATGGCAAAAACAAAAACAAAAAAAGAGAGCACTCTTCTTTCAAAACTTTGTATACAGTATATTTCTTTGTTCATGAAGTACTTAGCAGACTAAACTAGGGAAGTCAGACAAAGATCTAATAAGTATTAAAATAACCCTAATAAGACTCTTTGTGGGAGCAAAAAATTATAAACAAAGTGAATACTCACCAATTAGGGACTGACTGGATAAACTTTGGTATATCAATGTAATAGATAAAAAAAGAGAAATATGAGAAATTCAGACAAATATAGGAAGATCTACATGAAATGATTCAGAGCAAAATAGTACCAAGAGAATAATGACTACAACAATAGAAAATATTTTTAAAAGGAGGTTAAAGTTAGATACTAGAAAAAAGGCAACAATAACATTTTGAAAGGAAACAATAAATAAAGGAAAAATAATAATAACATTACATATAAAAATTATAAACAATATTGTCCAACTTGGATGCTAAGGATTACAAATTCTAATCTGACTTTCTTGGAAGGAAAGTAAACATCTTATTCAATATTTGGCCTTCATAAAACATAAAGACAAGCCATGCAACCAGTAAAGTCCACTATCTCCCTCAGGAAAAGTTTCCCTATTCTGTTAGAATAAATTTAGGAGGTAACAGGGAATTTGATATCAATGCCTTTACTTTTCAACATGCCAAAAATTACCTCTCCCAGTTTTAGTCTTATCTTATTTAGATCCCTCATGGTATGTCTTATATGAAATTAACTTTTCCCTACATTAGAGTAGATAGATGCAAGGAGGCAGGGATACAAGACATCAATTCTATTCTCCCCTTCATTACTGATGAATGCTTCTTATATGCTTATCAAAGCTTCAAAGAAATTTGCAATTGGTGCCAGGAGAGAAATAATGGCTATAAAAGGAATTTATTTCCCCAACTCAAATTATCTTTTTTTAAAAAAAACATATTTTTATCATGTTTTAAGGCTGCATTTTTTTCTTTTTTTCCCCTTCTAATCCAATATTATTTTATCTTATTTTTTTATTTTCACAACATATGCACGGATAATTTTCAACATTCACCCTTACAAAATCTTATGTTCCAATATTTCCCCTTCCTTCCCCCCCCTCCCTCCTCTAGGATGGCAAGTAATCCAATATATGTTAAATATGTACAATTCTTCTATACATATTTCCATAGTTATCATGTTGAACCAAAAAAAAAAAAATCAGATCAAAAAGGGAAAAAATGAGAAAGAAAATAAAATGCAAGGAAACAACAAAACAAGAGTAAAAATGCTATGTTGTGATTCACACTTAGTTCCCAACATCCTCTCTCTGGGTGCAGTTGGCTCTCTTCATCACAAGACCATTGGAACTGGCCTGAATCATCTGTGGAAGATAATAACATCCATCAGAACTGATCATCGGATAATCTTGTTATTGCCGTGTACAATGTTCTCCTGATTCTGTTCACTTCACTCAGAATCAGTTCATGTAAATCTCTCCAGACTTCTCTCTATTCATCCTGCTGGTTGTTTCTTACAGAACAATAATATTACATTCATATACCATAATTTATTCAGCCATTCTCCAATTGAAGGGCATCCACTCAGGTTCCAGTTTCTTGCCCCTACAAGAGGGCTGCCACAAACATTCTTGTACATGTGGGTCCCTTTTCTTCCTTTAAGATCTCTTTGGGATATAAGCCCAGTAGAAATACTGCTGGGTCAAAGGATCTCGAGAATGTTCAACCTAAATTATCAAGAAAATCGGAGGGACTTATTGGAAGGCAGGGAAGTGGGGCTACAGTGTACTAGTAAAATTCACATCAGTGTAAGGAAGACCTCTTGGTGTACCAGTTGGGTGGGACTGCAGGCCTGGTTTATTAAAGATCTGAAAATACATTGATTAGCTCCTTAGCCATCTCCCAAAGGAAAAAGAAGGCCCAGAAACAGATAGTAGCAGTATCTTGATAGAGAAAAAGCAAATGGTAGCAGTAGGAGAAGAGAGGAATGACAATTGAGAGTAGGGGTGGAGGGGAGGGAGGAGGGGAAACAATATAGAAAGCAAAACAATACAACCAGTTGAAGGGACACTGAGATGGAAGTGATGGTCTGGCCAAGATGAAACCCTAAAACTATGATTTATTGTAGGGGCAATTTCCAAAGTGGAAAATCTGGAAATTTATATTCATTTGTTAGGGCTATCAAAACTTGTTAGCTTTGCTATTCTGTCCCAATTTTGAAAGCTTTACTATTTTTTTTTTTTAGTTAGTCTTTAGTTAGTTAGTTAGTTAGTTAGTCTTTAGTTAGTTGTTAGTCTTTTTAATACAGAATATCCTATATAAGGAGTTGAGTTTATATTTCAATAATTCTTATCACTCAAAACACTGGGACCTTGAGTCAGGTGGGAAAGTGATTTTAGAAAGTCTCACTAAAGAGCATTAATTGTATCTTCTACCCTGAAAAGCACCAATTGAAATAATCAATCCATTAATAAAGGTTTATTAAGCATTTACTATGTACTAAGTACTGTTCTAAGCAGTGGGGATATAAAAGAAGGCAAAAGACAGTGAGTTACTCACAATCTAATGGAATAATAAAGTTATAGTATGTTCTCTGGCAAGACTAAATAACTAATGATTTCAATAAAATTAAAATGAATGGAGTCTTTAAAGTCTTTCCTCCCTTCCTCCCTCCCTTCCTCTTAACTATAATGCATTATCTTGGGAATTATCCTTAATAAACAAAAAAAGGGGGGTTGGAAATTTGGTTACTTCTTATTTGATCTCAATGCATTATATCATACTTACTCAACCTTTCAATACTATTACATAATAAAAACGCTTCAGTTATACTGGTATTTGGCACCATTCTGTTAAGTTGATTAAACTTGATAATATCTTTTCAACTCAATGATGCCCTCAGAGTTAAACGTCATTTTCCATGGAACTGTCTTGTTACAGCTGGATATATTTCACTAGGCATTCCCATTAAAGGAAATAGGGGGGAAATCCACAGTATTGCTTCTATTCAGATAAACCTGGTTATATGGTTAATAAAACATAATTCCATCCTACTGATATCCTAAGAAAAAATGTGGCTGACATCTTATTCTGTATCCTCTCCAGGAGTAATATAAGCACAGACATGGCTGTCCCAGCTTTTTCTGATCAAAAGAATAGAATGAATTACTCTCCAAAGGAGATCATAGGAGCATAATATAGATTTAAGGCTAGAGGAGACTTTGTAAGACATCAAATCCAATCTCTTTACACATAGACTCTGCAAGTTTAAAGAAACTCAGCTAAATTTAAACTTAATGCTTTTCCTCCACCCTCAGGAAGCTTCTTCTTAGAGGATCCACGCTAACTTCATTTTATGAAATCAAATTTTCTTTTTTTCTTATTTCTCAATTTGATTCATAATTTGATCATCCATGTTGATCCCAGGATTATGTCTGCATTTTCCCAACCTATCTAAATATAATTCTTTGGCATTTAGTCCAAGGCTTATGAGTAGTTTATTGAGACATGTTCTCATCTAGTTAACATAGTAAGGCAGAGTTGTGTAGATCCCTCTCTTACAGACAGATGGGGAAGTTGAGGCACAGAATTATTAAGGGGTTTGCCTAAGGTCACATATTGGCATCTTGTGTGAGGAAAACAATATTAATAATATATTCTCTTTTAGACAAAAGTCTGTCAGAAACAGACATACTAAATGCAAGAGTATTTGGCCTAGAAAGAAATGTCCTAAATGACAGTTTTTTCATGCCATTGAACATTTCTGTAATACAAGACAATTTTAAGTAACATTTATAGGAATCTTGAACAAGGAAAATGTCATAACATGTTAAAGTACTGTCTTGAGTAAACATTGCTGAACTAGAGTCATTACTCAATTCTTTTCCTTAACTACTTCCCTCAGAGATTGCAAGGCTCTCCTCCCTCTGATCAATATCTCAGTCTTTTTATAATAACATTACAGGGCATTTCCTTCTAACTGGAAAAGAGGGCACTTCCTCTATTTAGATAGGTCACAAGCTGAATCCTTCAGAGGCTAGGGAATACCAGGATCTTAATAAATTAAAGATTTGTTTTTCACCCTTAAATTATTTCCCTAAAAAAAGACCTTCACTAACTCATAATTCTGGAAAAGTTTTTAGGCCAAATAAATATTTATTTCTTAAATTTATATTTTTTAGTTTTAAACAATAAAAGTAGAGTTTTTTAATATCATCCCCCAGTCTGAACTCAAGCCTTCCTGGTTCCATATGCCAAAGTTTCTTATATTGTGGGTTGCTATCCCATATGGGGTTGAATGGGAGGAATCACAAAATTATGATTTATTATCAGCAAGTGTTTGATTTGCATAACTATTTTACATACTTAAATATTCCAGGTCACATAAAAATTTCTCAGGTGAAAAGGGGTTGCAAGTAGAAAAAGTTTAAGAAGCATTGCTATATCCAATGCCCTATCTACTACATTATGCTACTTTTTAAGATGAGAGGCCAACAATTTTAGCTCCTCAAATAAGTATTCTTGTTCTCTTTCTCCTTTCTTTTCTCCTTCTTTCTTTCTCCCTCCTTCCTTCCTTCACTCTCCCTGTCTCTGTCTGCATCTGTCTCTTGCTATCTCTCTTTCTGTCACACACACACACACACACACACACACACACACACACACACACACACAAAACCACACACATAATAATAAAAAAAGTCTTATAGTTTCATTCATAGGTCACAGAGTTTTCCACATGAATGGGGCTAGGAAAACAAAGTAAAAATAGACATTAACTTCTACATGGGAGAAAGCAGGGAAGCAACCAGTGAGAAAAGAAGGATGAAGTTTGATGATAAAGAAGGACCACAGTTTTCCAACATTTCAAAAGGTCTTGAACTTGGTAATATATTCTTAAATGTTGTCAAACTCAAATTTTGCTCCTAGAACTTTGGAGAGTCTGACGAACTTTGCTCCATTAAGAGTAGAAGGTAGGTTCTCTAAACCTGACCTATGAGAATCCTGAAATCTGCCTTTCCCTACCTCCCTAAAATTAGGATCCTAGAATAGAATCTCTGAAAAGCAACAGAAATATATAAAATATCAGAGATGAAATATTCTTCATCAGAATGGCAAAAAAAAATGCTAAGAAAAAAAAAAACTAAGGAAACAGAGGGAGATTCATATTGGGAATTTAGGAGTTCTCTTGTCAAAGGTTGCAAGTTAGATGGATATGATTCTGAGGGAGAAGAGAAAAAAGACTTTTAAGCATTCCAAATATAGGGTACAAATTTGAGGTTCTTTCCTCACAGGCGAGTCCTGGATTTTCTGAAGAAGGCATAGTTTCTCATGCTCCACAGGAAAAGAAGAGTGACCTTAAAGATGGTACCTAGAACAAGAGCATCTCTTACTGGCCTCAGGGCTAGGACACACGTCATCTTTGTAAGTAGCTCTCTACTGAGAGGTACAGATGGAGAGGTACAGGTAGGTTAGTCTGACAATGGATAATCCAGAGGTGTGCTGTCTTCTTAGGGGCTTGCATTTGGGTTGTGACAAGTCTGAAACCAGTCATTCTTGCAAACTGTTAGTCCCTGCTGGTAACCCATAGAGACCAAGGAATTGTCAGAAGATTGTATCTTTGTATGTATCTTCCAATATCCACTTATCAATAAGTGGAAAAGATACAGCCTTCTTTGCTGGGTTGATTCAGGAATCAGATAAGGGACAAGATTCAAATACACTTGAGAAAAACCTGCATACAAATATAATATATCTTTATAAGGCTATATGCCATTTTAAAAGTCTTTTAAAAGTAGAGCTATCTCTTCCACATCACAGAGCTTAGGGGTATGGCATCCCTTCAATCCAAGTAAAATTTTTTGGCCTTCCTTCCCTTTGTATCAGAGAAGTTTGAAGTTTTTTCTTTTTTCTTTACATGGTATTTATAATATTAAAAGACAAGATAAAATATGTTGATAATATATAATGTCATCCATGGTATATATCCATATATTTTAGGCATTTTTGACTTACTAAATTTCTCTGTCATCTGTTGAACTTGGAGCATTGCCTACAGCTTCTATAAAACTTCCCAAAATTTCCCCTTTAATTTCTTATGCCGACCATATGTCAAAACCTTGATGTGGAAAGTTGCGATGTGGAAGGGATAACTGTAATTAAAGCAAGGAAAACTCATGGCTCAGCAATGTATTATGCCGTGTGAAAAGAGACAGCCCTAAATTGGAGTCCCTATGTGAAAGCAAATTTGAATTCTAGGATAAGTCTATATCAGACCAGAAATAACACAGGGAACAGACTGTCTAGTCCTGAAGTCTGATCCATTCAAGGTCAGCAAGTTGTAACATTATCCTTTCTGATCATGTTAACGTGTAATCACCAAAATCACAGACGTGGTCCCAAGACATTATGTTGGCCAGCTGGCTCAGCAATCCTGAAGCTAGTAATCTCCACCACCCGGACAGCCAGCCACCTCCCCCTCCAAGTTGTGTTCTGTGAAGACTGGGGTCAGGAAGGGAGATTAGACTATTTTTCTTGATCAATTAACTTAGCAAAGTAAGGATCCTTCAGTAACATAAGATATCCAGAACACCCAGAACGTGATTCTCTGACAAGAATTTCCTATTGTTTGTCCTTTGTTTTTGAAGAGGACCTTTACATCACGCATGCAAATGAATTTGAATTAAGGGGGTGGGGGGGCTGTGCAAGGTCACCTGCCTCATTTTCCCCTCCAGAGCCATCTGGGTGCAGTGGCCAGATATGGATCCGGACAACTGGAGATGGCCCTCAATGAAATGGGAGATTTTTTAAAGCTAAGGTCTTCATTAGGTTTCAGATTGACAGAGGTTTCAGTGACTAAGAAAACTAGGTAACAATTGAGACCAAGAGTTTTCTCTTTCACCTAGTCAAAAAAAAAATCTAAATAAATAAATGAATGAATGAATCTGGCAGGGGAACATCTGCCAAAGCAGAAATGCTTGCTATTTACATTCGGTCTGAGTCAATCAGGACCCAAACAAAGATCAAATGGGGCTTGGCCAAGGATGTACTGGTGGTCAGTGAGAACCAAATTGGTTTTGGTTTAAAGCATGGTCCTTTAGATATAATATGGTGATCTGCAAAACTCCCTGAGTTCAAATTGAAATGTAATTAGGAAGCGTTTGACAAAATTACAAAAAAACTCAGTATCTAATAATGTTAATTTGAATTTTCTAAGTCAATATGAAGCCCATAGGAATGTTTCTATTTGAGTTTGACACCAATGGTGCAGAGGATAGAGGGCTTGTCTAGAAGTCAGAGAAACCTCGCCCTTTTATTTATTTTTAAAAATTTTCTTTTTATAATAACTTTTTTATTTTTCAAAATACATGGAAAGATAGTTTTCAACATTCATCCTTGCAAAACTTTGTGTTCCAAAATTTTCTCCCTCCCTTCCATACTACCTTTCTATAAACCAAGTAATCCAATATAGGTTAAACATGTGCAATTCTTCTAAATATATTTCCACAATTATCATGCTGCACAAGAAAAATCAGATCAAAAAGGAACAAAAATGAGAAAGGAAAAAAAAAAGCAAGCAAACAAGAACAACAACAAAAAAAGGTGCAAATACTATATCATGATTCATATTCAATATCCACAGTCCTCTTTGGATACAGATGGTTCTCTCCATCACAAATCTACTGGAATTAGCCTGAATCAACTCATTGTTCAAAAGAGCCAAGTCCATCGCAATTATTCATCACATAATCTTGTTGTTGCGGTGTATAATGATCTCCTGGTTCTACTCACTTCACTCAGCATCAGTTCATGTAAGTCTCTCCAGGTCTCTCTGAAATCATCCTGCTGGTCGTTTCTTACAGAACAATAATATTCCATAATATTCATATACCACAATTTACCCAGCCATTCTCTACTTGATGTGTATCCACTCAGTTTCCACTTTCTTGCCACTACAAAAAAAGGCTGCTACAAACATTTTTGCACGTATGGGTCCCTTTCCTCCCTTTAAGATCTCTTTGGGATCCAAGACCAATAGAAATAATATTGGGTCAAAGGGTATGCACAGTTTGATAGCTCTTTGAGTATAGTTCCAAATTGCTTGAGAGTATATTTCAATCTGATCTGAGGTCTACTATCCTTTGTTCTTCTAATCTGTTTATAGTATCACTCTTTACATTATAAACCCATTTTGACTTTATTTTGACATATAGGATGTTAGGTGTTGTTCAATGACTATTTTCCAATTTTCCCAGCAGTTTTTGTTGAATGGTGAGTTTTTATACCAGAAACTGATGTCTTTATCAAATACTAGATTATTATGGTTATTGACTATTGTCTTGTAAACCTAACCTATTCCACTGACTGATCCACTATTCTGTTTCTTATCCAGTACCAAGTAGTTTTGACAACTGCTGCTTTATAACATAGTTTTAGGTCTAATACAGCTAGATCACTTTTGTTTGCATTTTGTTTTCATTAATTCCTTTAAAATTCTTCAAGATGATTTTTATTTTTTCTAGCTCCATAATTTCTTGGCAGTTTGGGACCGCACTGAATAAGTAGATTAATTCAGGTAGAATTGTCACCTTTATAATATTAGCTAGGCCTACTCATGAGCACTTGATATTCTTCCAACTGCTCAGATCTAATTTTATTTCCATTGCCCTTCATACAAACACTTTAAAAATTCATTTATTTTCAGTTCCAGATTGTTCCCCCTCCCCTACATTCAAAAACTCTTCATCATGCTTATTCCATTTTATTCCTGTATTTCCTCAAATTCTTATTTCTATTTATTTCTATTATTTTTATTAGAGTTCATTAATGAATAGGTTAGGTTATGTTATATAAAAGTCTGTCTTAGATTCTATGTTTTATTGACATAAATGTTTATACAAGTGTTGAGAGACTTCTTTCTTTCAGTGGGGAGACCTAGCAATGAACCATTCAGGTATTCCAAGGGAAACGGGGGAATGAGAAGAATGATTTTTGTGACAATTCTTCAAGACTGAATTTGATTTAGTTCTGGGTCATATTACATTACACATTACATAGACAGTCCTGTATAGGATGGTATCAAGAGAAGAGAGCTGAAGTTTGGATAACAATCTCTGAATTAAAAATCTGCTTCTTCTACTAACTTGTGAGACTTTTAAGGTCCTTCACTTGTAAATGAGGGCCTTGGACTAAATCCCTTCCAAGTCTAAATCTTTTTGTTCTACATATTTATGGCAAATTATCTACCTAGAAAAGACCCTTTTAAAACAATTTTAATCAATTTTTTCATAAAACAACATTATGTTATCTTTCTGAGCAAACTGCCTGTTGTCCAACTTGTTACAGGTATGACCACAAACACATTTTACCATTTTATCTAATGTAAATCAATGTTATGCGCATACACAGGAGAGTCAGATATCTTCTAAAATATATATGCTAATATAAAATCATTAGCTAATTGTGTCACATTTAATTTTATTTAACCTTCTCTGGGAAAGGCCTGAGCCTGTTGTCAGAATCTGGAGAGGATACCACAGAAGAAAAGCTGGTTTGGCAGCAGATGGCTTTCTCTAAGGCATAGACACTGGGGATTTGGAAAGGGGGGAGGATATAAGCGGGACTAGAAACTGTAGTTAATTAAAGGCCTGTTAAGAGTTCAATGGTTCCATTCCTCCTCTCCTCGCAGGGAGATGTGGCTGCTCCTGGAGGTCAGATCTCCAAAGATCTCTGAACCCCTACCTTACAGCAGGCAGCCTTAGGACTACTGGGATCTTCTATTCACTCTGCAGTTGAACCCCCCTGTACATGCTGACTCTCTAAAATGGCAACTCTCACTTCTGTACTTGTGTACCCAAAGCTCATTTGGAGTCACAAAGTTAGATTAGTTTGCTAAGCATTAATGCTGGTGACTACGCTAAGCAATGGGATGTAGAGGCAGAAATTAAGAGTCTCTCAATCCAGGAGCCAACGGACTCTGCACATAGCAGCACATACAAGGTATGTTTGGTGGAGGGAATGCTAGAGATCAGGAGCTTGTATATTCTCAGCAAAGAACAAAGTTCCTTTGGGAAAGAAGGTAATTCCCAAGAAAGCTGGGGAAAAAAGTTCACTGGCTTATGTCAAAGAATACATGAAGAGAAAGAAAGGAGTCAGATAAGAAGGAAAAAGCAGATGAGGGCTGAGGGCTGAAGAGTTCACAGAGAGATGGGATTCTGGAGGTTAAGAGAGCGCCACGGGAATTTGCTAAGCTTGGGAAGGGACACAATCAAGTGTTCTGCTTTAAGAATCTCACATTTTGGACAAACTTGAAGATCTCTAAGTCCAATGACTACGATGATCATTTTGTATTGGCTGAAGAGCTCCAAATGCCATGCACGCCCCAGATATAACGAGCAGAAAATCCGACACTAAAACCAAGGTACTTTAATTCTGATTGTAAGAAACGGAAGAAATGAATTCATCTTTTTTTCACGTTGTTAGCATCTTAGTAAAATTTAAAAATTCTTTCCTATTCCTTCCATGGAATGAAGCTGATGCTTGCCCTACAACAAATAGGAGGGGATTAACACATTTCTACTATAAATGATGAAGTTCTTCACTGGTTCGTTTTAGGGAAACTTTGTTCTAATTCTGACTTGTCCAATAGAACGTAAGCTCTTCAAGGCCAAGAACTGTTTGGTTATTGTTTCTACATTCTCAGTGCCTTGCACATAGAAGGTGATTAATACAAGTTTTTTAAATGCAGGAGGAAAATTAAACAATATCCTTCTGAGTGCCAACCTCTATTACAAAGCCTTCCTTCCCTGATTTCTGTTCTTCCCTCTTATATCTTATACATGGCTTTTTTTGAAATTTTCATCATGCATCATTTATTAGTACTAGTACTGTATTAGACAACAAAATTACTTTTGGCTTTATACACAGGGCTCTGCATACAGTACATGTTTTTTTTGGGGTGGGCAGATAGGGGGTGGTGAGACAATTAGAGTTAAGTGACTCGTCCAGGATCATACAGCTAGCATTGTGTCTGAGCTCAAATTTTAATTCTGGTGATCCCGACTTCAGAATTAATGCTCTATGCATTGTGCCATCTAGCTGTCCCAATAGGTGCTTTTGAAAAGAATTTAGGAGAATCAGAAGTTTATGCTGCAGCCAATCTCTAAGAAACTGCTTAGAGATAAAGTATATAAGTATAAATAATAAGTATCAGCATTTAAATCACTTTTTTTTTTCTTTTTTGGAAACTAAAAGCACATTTAGGAAGAACACTTGTAATAAAGGTATTTATAGTATTTGGTTTCTTCATCAGTATCACTGAACTTCTAGATCTTACAATACTGGGAAAGATGAAGTCACCCAATCATTCTATTTTTAAAAAAAATTTTTAATACCCTATAAAAACTCATAATGTCACTTCTTAGCCCATTTGGGTTAACAACAAACATTTAAGACTTACTGGTGTTTACAGAAGCTACAAATAAATCTGGAAGACCTGGAGACTTCAGGTTCACATCGCTCTGTGACAGAGCACCCCATAGTTCGGCATGCTCTGTGGATTGACTCTCCAAGTGGGACCAAGCATGGTTGTAAGTACTAGAGGCGTGTAGGGACATATTGTGGGCATTTCTTATGGAAATTTCCACAAAGAAAGCTTTAGAGGGCACTACTTACCCATTTACTAATAGATGCCCTTTCATTTAAGTTATGTTGGAACTTGTTTCTTCTGGAGAAACATGCTAGCCAGTTATTCTGTCAGAGCATGATATATGAGTATTGCATACAGATGAAATGTGTGACAAATGGAAAAATCACTATGACAACTTAATGAGCCCTTTAATTTTAAAAGTTTTCCCTAACCCTGAAATCTCTTTTAATCTTTATCACTGGAAGACATACCCTACTTTACTCTCGTAACATAGAGCTAACCTTGTAATCAGAAGAAAACTGAATTCAAAATCTGTCTGTGATACTTTCTAGTTCTATCACCATATGGACAAGTCAATTCTTTTGACATCTGTTTCCTCATATGTAAAAAGGAGACAACTCTAGTACTTATCTTACAAAATTGTATTAAGAATCAAATACTATATGTAAAGTACTTAAAATGCTATCATGTTTCAGTTAACATGGAACTCACTGTCAAGTCCCCAGAGAAGATAAAGCCACTTTGGAATCACTCTTCCAGAAAATCAACATCTACATTAATAAGATTTATTTACTCTTTATTGTTTACCACTTTCAAAATTTTTTTACTACTATGACAAAGTTCCTCTCTTTCTTCCTGCAAAGTGATACTCAGACAACACCAAATATATGAGGGGTTACAAATATTCAGACTTTATTATAAATAAAAATACTGTTTTATACATAAAAAAACGCCAAGTGTTGCATTTTGTTCACCTCCCCAGACAGCAAGACTGCAGAGATTAAGGCGAGCAGCTCAAGTGAAGGCACGTAAAAAAGGCCACAGTCAAGATCAAAAAGGAGCAAATTCCAGGCAAAAAATAGCTGTGTTCATATATTCCCCATGACAGCCACTTTGTCAATGCCATTATATAAAGGACAGATAGCTCTACAATGTAATAATGGCTGTAATGCAGGGAAGTAATTGAAGGACTTTGTTAGAAAGAATCTTTATTTAAAAAATAAAATTCTGTTTAAAAAACAACAACAACAACAACAACACACCACCACAGAGTTGAGGAAAGGAAAAACAGAAAGCTAATTGTCCCTGACCTTGGCCCAAGACTGGCTGGTGTGCACCTGGTAGAAGGGAGGGGGGGAATCTGATGCTGGCAGATTCTTTTGTCTCTTCCTGCAGCCTTGACCAGGAGATGAGTGCTAAGATATGACCACCTTACTACAAAAGCTAGTCAAGAAATACTGATGTGAAAACTTGGCGTTAAAAAAAACCAGCGAGTTTTATGGCAGCAAGAGGAGGCTGGGAGATGCAAAGGGGTCAAAGGGCAGAGGAATGCCAAGTCACAGAATTTTTGGTAAACTCTAGCTTGCCCTAGGGGATAGTGGGGGGAGAGGCGTATTCAGACTAAGCGTCCTCCCCCATCTACCCTCCTATAGCACTGTCCCTGATGCCTCTCACATTTCACAGGTACCCACACAGGGATGATATCCAGGAAATGCACTTCTACCTGGATCCATGATGGTGCTGCAGACGCTGGGAGCTGCACCCCTTATGCACTGCTATTGCATAACAGACACAAAGAAATAACATGTAGGGTGACACAGTATTTGAGGGGTAGGATGTCTAAGGGGCTCTTATCTGCAGAGACTGTGTTTAGGTAAACAACATCTATCAATACTATAGACTACAAATACTGCAAACACAAGGCAATGGGCACAAAGGAGGGCAATGGAGGGGAGAACCTAATTTAGAGGAATTAGAAGTGGAAGAAATAGCAAGAGGCATGAGAAAGTATGATGCAAATTGTGCTGGTTAAAAGGAAATATGAAGGGAAGAGGAGAACAGACATGTATATTCTGGAAACCGGACAAGTATATTTACATAAATTTCTTAATCTATAATTATGATAAACAAAACAAACAAAAAAACATTCACACAAAAATATAAATTTGAAATAATTAATAGCACCAGTGTGTCAGATAATAGTTTCTTCCCCGCTACGCAAAGTACAAAGTTGCATAGTGTTAAAGGCTATATATGAATCTTCAAAGGCAACGAGTGGGGGGAGGGGGTGGTAAGAAGAAAGCCACTGTACTGTGAACTATGGAGAAAATTTATAGGTTGAGGAAAAAAAAGTTGAAAAGCCTATTAGGAAACTGACTTCCCTCAATATAAAGGAGAGAGACTTTGCAACAGGTTATAATTATGAGGTGGAGGCTTCTAGGTGATGGTGGCAGCTGTGGGACATACTAAGGATGCGACTGATACGCACAAAGTTTAGACACAAACAGCATATTCTGGTGTGATTTTTGACATGGAAACACCAGAAGAAGACAGGACTAAAGGGTTTAGTATTTCATCTCTCTCCAGGAGAACACAAGGGAACTTGACATAATGCCAAATGAGCAGAACATTTTATCCTTCTGTAAGTGGTATGAATGAAAAGGATTTTTTGAAACCAAGAATTTCATGGCCAATTATTCTGCCTAATAATTTAATGCTACCTCCAAGACTATTACATAGCCCCCCCCTCAAATATGGTTAAATATTGACTTGATTATTTTTCTCAAAAACAAAAAAAATCCCAAAACTTTAGTGGTTATTTCATTCTTGCATAAAATCTCTCTATATTAATTCCACATACAGGGATGCAAATCTTTTGGTGAATGCAAAACAGGTCCCTATCTTGCAAGCTGCCAGCCCAGAGAACTACTTAATACCCAAAGATTTGGGAAATGGTTCACTTTTCAGGCCATGAGTGGCTTTTGAGGAAAACTTTAAGCCCACTTCTTCTGTCCTGGGGCCTGCTATACAATATTATAAATAATAGTGTTTTTTAATCAGCAGGTGGCTCAGGGTATTGCACTCAGATCAGATGGTAAAACATTTGGTAGACTGCTACCAAAGTTCTAACTGGACACTACTTTTGGCACAGGGATGTTTATTTCCTTTACAATTCTGCTGAACAAGGGTAGGGCTCCAGAGAATCATTTCTTTCCCTGGAAGTGGGGCTATCCTGGCCTTTCCACTGCTACTTTAGTAGCCACTTTGTTTCCTTCATTAAAAAAAAAAATGAAGAGATCTGACTAGAGCTGAGGAGGATCTTTTAGGTGGCAAAGAGAGAAGCAAGAGAATGTGCTTCTTGTGCCCTGTTATACAGTGGTTCACATACAGTTGCATTTATACCACTGTACTGTAATCCAGGACACTTTGTGGCATTGTGCAAATCAAAAAGGGAGAGTGTTGGTAAGGTAAGGTATTTTGGGTAGAAGAGAGAGACTTTATTAAAAGAAAACCCTTTGATGCCCAAAATAGAAGTTTAATTTGCCTCTCTTTGAACTTTGCAACTTTTCCTGGTTCATAAAGAACAGTGACTGAGAGCAGCGGAGAGTTGGGGTCTGAAAAAGGTCCTCTAGGTGTGAAGGCGCTCCATAGCCTCACCATCACTCCACCAGTCACTGCGGGAGGGCGGGCCTCTCCCCACCCCCCAGCCCTGCTGACAAGCCTTTAGGGTTTCTCAATGGAGGGGGTATTGAAGCAGCCTGAGGGCAAGCTCCTCTTGATGTCTTCAAGGTTGCGAATGTCTTTCATGATTTCCTCAATATCTCTGTTGTAGTCCACAATGGCAGCCTCCTGTTTCTTGGCTTCATTCTCCAGATCGGATACTTTTCTGTCGAGATCACTGACCTTCATCTCATCTTTGGCTTTGTTCAGGGTGCCTTCGATCTCATTCAGCTTGTTCAGGTCCACAGTGTCCAGTTGTCCTATGGAGTAACAAAATATAGACACTAAAGACTCCACTCCGGGACAAGACAGCACTAGACAGGACAACATGCATGTCCCGAAGCCCTTAACAAAGCAGATGTGAAACCTGAGCCAGGCAGCAGCCACATACAAAATGTGATTCCTAAATAAGGGAGATCGTACAGGGGACACAACAACGTAGGCAAAGTATAAACACAGGCTAACCTGAATCCAACTGGAATGATTCACCACCCACAAGCTTACACTTGTTGGATTGGTTTTGTCTGAGGACACATTCACTTTTGTTTTCTGTAGTCTCTCAAGGCTAATCAAGCACGATTATGTGTTGGTTGTATGCCAGGTTTATTGATAAGGCAACAATGACTCAAAAAGCTCCAGTTTGGGGGAAAGTGTGCTGGACCTCAAATTTTACATGTGAATTTCATAGGTTATTTAATTTTCACATTGGAAAGACAGCTAAATAATATTTAGTATAGTTTACATATATGATTGGCTTGTTATTTTAATGGTCTCCAGGGTAGCACGATAATTTTTAGTCTGTTTCTCACTCCCAAAAGATATTCTCAAGGCAAAGTAGATCCATTCTCAGGGTTATGTTTTAAGAGAATCGGAAGGAGAAGAAGAAAATAAATGACTCCCTGCAAAAGATATCAGTTTAAGAAAGCTGGTGCATTTAAGTTTGATTTAAAATCTAGAGAGAGGGGAAATGGATAGGTTAGTTTTCTATAATAAGCTTAAGTTTTTAGTATTAGTGAAACAGTGGAAACAGCATCCTGGAACAGCTTGTCCCTCTTGCTGGCAACCTAATGACTTCAGCTTCCTAAGGCAAGACTTCAAACACCCCCTAATTTAAGAAAATAGAAGATAAGAAATGAAAAGATAATGGAAGCTTATAAAACTCTCTTATAAGACTCCCTTATAGGTAGAACTACTTTGTAATGACATATTTTGGTAGTTTAATCACTAAATCCACTTGGACAGAGTCCAAGAAAGCTCTGTTTCATAATGAAGTTTGCTTCATCTCAAACAGTATTAAAAATGTTCCAGGATATTAAGACTTTCCTGCAAGCTTTATTTTCCTTTGACCATCTATTTTAATTTGTGTGTGTGTGTGTGTGTGTGTGTGTGTGTGTGTGTGTGATTTTGGACAAGGATGCCAAGTCTAGAACTTTTCTGAAAGGATCCTTTGGTACTGGATCATTCTATACAAAATATTGATGTCAATCACCAGCAAAGATCATTTAAAAAATTTTTTTAAATTGTGAAGGAATGCTAGAGATAACCTAATTCCTTATTGCCAAAATCCTCTTCTCTTACAAATAAAAAAACTGAGACTTACGCAAATTAAGTGACTTAATCAAGATCATATAATTAATTAAATGGCAAATCTATAACAAAAACTTGGTCCTCCTGACTTTCATTTGTGGGCTCTTCTCACTATATATTGTTGTACTAGCAACATGATATGGATATGCCCTTTTTATTAAAGAGATTTGGCTCCAAGTAGGCATCTAATAAAATTCCAGTTTAATAAGGAAGGTATTGATATGGGCAAGATATATAGTTCCTAAGAGAAGCCCCATTGACAGCATACCTATCTACTCCTGACCTTCAAAAAAAGTTCTTAGATGACTGACAGCCTTGTCATGAGGCAATTTAAAGAAACAAAGAGTGAAACTATATATTTAGGACAGCTTGATCAGATAAGCCTATACTATATAATCTGCTTTATGTCAAAAAACCTGGATTCCATATGTATTTTATAGTTTTTGAAATGGTCATACACCTACTACATACCGAGTTGTTCCAAGAGGTCGTTGATGATGGTGAGAAGGCTACTAACGGAGTTCTTGGCCTTTCTTGCATTAATCTCTGCTTCTTGAGCAGCCTGTGAAGCCTGGGGGGAAAAAGTGGGTAAAATATATCACTAACATCAATAGACTTTAATCTCCTTACTTTTTTCTTTTCTCAGTACACAGAAAGACCTTACTTTCTAATTTATACTCTTTCCAAGCTAATATAATTCCAATTTCTCCCTTCAAGAAGATGGGTTCTTTTTAGATCATTCAGTAAGAAGTATTAATCATTAAAATTTATTCCACAATAATATTGTTAAATATGCTGTTCATATAATACTTATACTCTTTGTAGTCACCTTTTAGAGATGAAGATTAGTCCCATCTGTCACCCCTATCAATAAATCAAGATATCTGTAATCCATTCCAGGATGTGGGGGTGAGGGTGGGAAGGTAGGTGGAAAGTAGAGACCAAGGTCTATTGAGGAACAATTTTTTCAAGGATTTATGTGAAAAAACAACTTTTGGACAGAGATATTCTTCAGGATTATCAAAGAAGTCACGCTTGCTAGAACCATATTGTTCTAACTTTTTAAATATTTTCATAATTAAATAAGTCTCTTCATCCCAAATCTCCAAAGAAAATTAAATTAAAATTAAATCATTCATGACACTACTGTTAGAATTCAGAATAAACTTAAAGGTGAATTTATTTGGAAAATCCCATGTAATTTGAATAAATACAATGTACATGACTCACAGGAAACTGATCAAAGAGGAAGCCACTAAAAAAAGAAAAGCAGATGGCTTCACTGATCCAAATAAATGCAGCAAGGTTAGAAATGAGTATTTTCTGAGATATTTGACATGAGGGTTTGATGCTTCACAATAACTTTTTACAGTATTTTTATTTTGAAATTTCTATCATCCAGTTCTTTTTGTAGGACTCCTAATATTCATCAGGGAACAGGCTTAGAAGTTTGCATAACAGAGTATAATTCTATTGTTTTCAATTTAGGGTTAGCACAAGAAAACATTCCAAAATAAAGGGTTTACAAAGATATAGTTTTAGTCCTTCTTCCCCCAAGTTTTAGCAGATGTCCTAAATCAGCATGTTCTATTTTCACCAAACTTAAGGTTTCTGAGACTTTTAAAATTTTACTTTACCATTAAATCTAAAGCTCTACTTACATTCTCTGTCATCCTTATGATGAACCTTAGTTCAGATAACCAAGGATGTTTTCTAATGATTCATTTTTAGAATTTTTCATTTGATAGCTACTAAATTTTAATTAAATAAAGGAAGGGAACTGTTTTACCTTTTAGTTAGTAAGTGAAAGCATGAACAACTTGAAAAAAACTAGTTAAGACTCAAAGCTAATAAACTCCTGATGTCAAGAACCAGGCTAAACTGTAATTAATTAGGAAATGTTTAACAAAATAAATGAAAATGCAACAGAGAAAATGCTACTTTTATTTTCTAAGTCACTAAGTAGCCTGTATGAATCAATTTCTATTTGAGTTTGACATTACTATTCTAAAAGATTTGTAATTTTAATTCTAAGGCAAAAGTATTTGTGCTTGAGTATGTTTTATTTCAATAATTCCTTAAAATTAATGGGAAAAGACTGCATAAAACAAATTTAGCTACCTTCTCTAGGGGGTATTTTGCCATTGAAGAAAAAAACAACAGTTTAGAAAATTACCATCGGAGCAACATTTCTGTATATCTAGGTAAATATTTGAAAATACTGAGTGCTCTAGCAGCACTTTATTTCTACAGACAGTCCTTTCTGCATTTTCACCATGAGTATGGGGCAAACTATATGCCAACTTTAATTTTCAAGTTTCCAATTTTTAAGATCTATTTCCCCATGTGATATGATTGGGGCAATAAAAGTCCAATATAGACTCTTAGAAACATAAGTGTTTCTGAAAGGCATTTTGACATTTCAAAGCACCATTCTCTGAAAGAAAAGACATCCACATTGCTTAAAAACTGGAGCTTACATTTATTCAATTGTCCTGAATTTCCCATCGCCATACTCCATCAATATTCTCTGCCAACAAAAGTATTAGTGTTTTATTCTGGATTTTTAATGTGTCTGGATGGATTTTATATAAATTTGGATACTGTCTCTATCTCATTCATGTCTCTCAAAATCTTTTTAGACAAGTATCCAATATATGAGCTATTCCTCTCCCCGTTTTGTTTACTTACAATTTTGATAAATATACCACCTCTAACTTTATCCAAGTCACTGACAAGAATGCAAATAGAACAGAACCCTGTGATATTCCACTAAAAATCACTCCCATACCTGGCAATCAATCTGTTGACATTTATTAAGTAGCTTCTATAAACCAATAACTACGTTAGGCACAGAGAAGATACCAATACAAAGAAAAATAATTCTTAGTCATAAGTCACTAACACTCCAGGGGAGAAACAACCACCAAAAAACTAAAGAGATCAAAGGTTATGAAGTGGAGGTGGATAATCAGAAGAGAGGTATAGAGATGGAAAACGGAGGACTGTGAAGAAAACAGACAGGGCTGTTTTAGCTAGACTGAACAACAGAGGAATGAAGAGGGGTTACTAATAATATTGTATTTAAAAAAAAAAGGCTAAAAGATAGTCTGGAGTCCAGGACTTTAAAATCAGACAAAGGAGTTTATATTTAATCCTAGAGCCAATAGGTCAGATTTATATTTAAGGAAAATCACTTGGCAACTGAGTAGAAGACAGTCTGAGAGTAAGGGGAGACTTGACAATAGGAAGCAATATGAGGAAGTAACTGCAACCATAGAAGCAAGTAGTGTTACAGTATCAACATGATAGCTTGAAGTGGAGGATATGAGGTGGCAGTCAGATGTAAGAGATGTAAAGACATACAAGAAAAGATATGACTGGTTATATGGGGTAACAATGGCCCGTTACTTAAGATCTTAATTCTTTGGGAAAAGTGGTTTATCCATCTGTGGGTGGGATTGTGGAATGTTGACTGTCAAATGCTTCAATACTATCTGGTTACTTTAGGCTCCTGACATTTTTTTAATCTATGTCAGACTGACACAACATTTTTAATGAACTCCCCTGCTGATTTCTAGCGATCCTGGCTTCCAAAGTTATCCCCAAATCAATCCAGCCGAAAAATCTGCCAAAAATTTAGCACCAAAGTTCAATAAGTCTAGGGAGGTACATTACAGACTGCCTCATCCCTCTCATTTCACAGATGAGTAAACTGAAGCTCAAAAGGAATAAGAAAGATCCCTAAGATCTGATATAACAGAGCTAAGATTCTGACTCAGATCATTGATCCAAGTGCTCTGTCTAGTGGACTATGTTGCTTACCAGCACCTTACTTACTCCTCTGAGAAAGACAAAGGAAGACAAAACAAAACAGAATCACAGAAGCAATTCCCTGAGAATAACGTCTTTGCTATTTTTTTCAATTCAGTGGGTTTTGTTAGGCCTCTAAGGGCCCCTTGTGGAAGTGCTATCTTGTCCCCTGGGACAATGTTCTCAATCACAAGAAATCACATCAGGACACAGTATTTCTCCCTCACTACACTCCAAACATGGACATTTAGAGCAGCCTAGTATGTACCAAAATTACAGAATAAACACAACAAGGTCTGTCCAACTGTCTCTCTTCTGAGATCAGAGGACGTATTTCTCGATTCAGTCTATTAAAGAAGGGATTTAAACTAAGTGATTTCTAAGCTTCTTTCTACATTGAATGTTCCTTAATTCTTAAGTTTTTGAGATTTTTTGTCTGAGGCTGGGGTTAAGTGACTTGCCCAGGGTCACACAGCTAGGAAGTGTTGAGTGTCTGAGACCAGATTTGAACTCGGGTCCTCCTGAATTCAGGGCTGGTGCTCTATCCACTGCGCCACCTAGCTGCCCCTCTTAACGTTTTTTTTTTTTTTTACAGCTATTTTTCTCACATAATTTATGTTTCTTTTTAATATTTATATTAAATATAGAGCACATATATGTACATTTTTAAAAAATAGTCAAACTTTAAATTAATAGGATTTCAACTTGAGGCAATACATCTTTTTATGGAAAATAGGAAAAGTAAAAATGGAGTATATAAACACAACTGATTTTTATATTAATAAACAGTGTACTTTTTCCTAGTCGATTATCTCCCATATAAAAACATCTGTATCCTCAGTAATGGGACAGGGAACATCTTTTGAGCTCCCTCAAAGTGCCTGTTTAGAAATGAGCACTTGTATTAGGATGATTTTTATCATCTAAGATCACATATCCTGATCCTGAATTACAAAAAAAGTGCTTCAAAAGCATGAACCTTGGCTTGACAGAGCAAGAAGAATCTCTTTTCTGTCCTTTCTTGAGCTTCATAAACACACGTCTTCTGTTTATAGGATATTACAAGCTGTTCACGTAGCTTCATGAAGGGGAGACTCCTGAAGGTGCGGGTGTAATATTTGCAGTCTGCCCTCTCTTCCTCTTTCCCTCCCCCCTCCCTCCCTCTAGGAGTACCAGCTTTTGGGGGCAGGGCCACAGTAACTATGGGGCTGTGCAGCTCTGAACCGCAAATATCCACCAGGAAGTGATGAGACCCCGTGGCCCTTCCAGCGGCTGGGAGGGCAGAGGCCTGGGCTCCCACTAAGCAGTCCCGTCCTTCTTTGGGGAGTGACCAGGGACAAAGTCCCCCCCAAACCACTCACCATTCCCGCCATCATCATGTCCTGATCCGCGTCATCTTGCTTTTTCTTTAGTTCCTTTTCTGCTTCTTGTAACTGTTTCAGCATGTCGTCCACCTCTTTATCCAAATTTGTAACATCTGCAAAAGTTCTTTCTGCCTCCGCTTTGGTACTGGTCGCGTTCTAGGAGCAACACACAAGTATCACCCTTTTTACTTGATCTAAACCATTTTCTTTCTATTCTTCCTGAGATGGCTAAAATGCACAACTCTCAGACATTTTCTAAATATAATTTACTACGTTATGTTTCACGAAGGGCTTGCGCTCTTTGGAACCCGAGAGATTTAGGCAGACCGGATTTCCTAAGGAATTTGAGGGCAGAGAGGACGGTTTATCTGTCTCACTCCCTGCAGCCAACAAAGGCTCGGATAATTTACCGTTAGATAAACTGATCCGCAGAGCAGAATAAGGGCCGCTCCCAGCCACTTCTGTGTCTTAGCAGTGAAACTAAGCTTCCCAACAAAGAAACTTCAATAAAAAGAAGCGTCCTCACGCATCCCTGACTCCGGACTTGGGTGATGAATAGCACACCACCTCTGGAAGGCACGTGGTAAGAAAGCCCTGTCTCCCTTTCCTCTCACACCACGCCGGGAGGGCGCTGCTGCACTGCAGGTGAGGAACCTAAGGCAGAGGGCGCTAAACGCACTGCTCAGGGTCACGCGGTAAGAACGCATTTTATCAGAAGCCAGACGGCGTGCTTTTTATGACTGGGACAGGCCTGTTAAAGTCCTTTGCTCCGAGTGCCCGCACCTTCTGCACGGCCGCCGCGATCCGCTCCGCCTCGTGGGCCTTGGCTTTGGCCTCCGACGCATCCGAGGCCGCGTTGCCCAGGGCCAGCTGCGCTTCCCGCGTCTTCTCGCTGGCCTCGGCGATCGTGCGGTTAATGGCGGGGATCTTCTTTAGGGCCTCCTCAGCTGCCGTCTTGTTGTCATTGACTCGTCTGTCGAAATCTAAAAGGACATAAGAGTTGCAATCACGGAGGCAACACGGCGCAGTACGTGAGACAAACAGAACACGACTAGGAGCCTAGGAGAGCTTAGAAGATGCCGCAGCGCCCCCCCACGGCGCCTCCGCTTCCTGCTTTTGCCCTTTCATGCCTAAATTAGGCAGTGGGCGGGCCCCTGAGCTGCAGACAGGTATGCGCAGAAGCACCAGGGACAGAGTCACAGTCTCCCTACGTGCGGAAGGGAGAGAGATTGAGAGGGGAAGGGGAGAAAAGGGCGTGTGGCTAGCAGAAGAAATTTAAAATGACAGCGTTCATCTACCAAAACAGGTCCAACTTTAAGCCACGTTCAGCCGGTGGCCCAGTCTAGAAACGCCCCGAATCTCTCGGTTCCAGGGCTTTCTCTTCTACCTTTCAAGTTGTTGAGAATGTCATTGGCTTCCTGCAACGTGTTCTTCCCCTTCTTCGCGGCTTCCTCGGCCAGGGCCTTGGCGGCGTCGGCTCGGGCCAAGAGCTGGTCAGCGGTCTGTGAAGGCACGGGGCCATGAGGACGGCGCAAAGCCCCCTCCCGCGCTCCCGCCGCTCCCCCGCCCCTCGGCAGACGCCGGGTCCCGCGGGCTCACCTGCTGCTCCGCCTTTCCCTTTTCCAGGAGCTCCTTCACCTCAAGCTCCTTGCCTTTCATGTCTTCCCGGAGGTCCTCGTAGTCCCTCAGCTTTTTGTCCATCATCTGCTCTAGGGCCTCTGCTTCTTTCTTTATCTTATTAGCCTCGTTCTTCAAAAAGCAAAGAAAACAACCCACTTATTTTAAAAGGGAAGGAAACTTCTGAAGAGCAGAGCTCAGAAACCCCTAAGGCTCACAGCACAAGTTTACCCGAAATGCGCGTGCGCACATGTGCGCCCTCAGGGCAAGGACAGGTAGACTGAAGACACTTGTACAAGTCTGAGACAGGGAATTAGGAGAAGGCGAAGTGAAGTCATGCGCCACATGGCGCCGTCTCTTTTCATGCAACCAAAAAGCATCCGGGCAGGATTTTTTTTTTAACTAAAATCCTTAGTAGTAGCAGGGGTGTGAATGTTAGTGTTGCTCACTTTAATCAGAGCTGATATATTAAAACACAAATTTACGTACTCTTCTATCCAATTCAGCATGTTATAATGTTGAGGGCGGTAGCCCCTTGGTATTCCTTGTTTGATCTACAACTTCCTTTGGGACTTGGACTTTGATACAAGATCTGGTCAAACTAATCTGGGCTTGTACCCAGCCCCCCACCGGCTCTGAGCTGGCTTGGATAAAGCCCGCCAAAATCTGGCCTTCTAGGAATTAACCTGAGCTCCGCCCATTACTTCTTCAAGCAGATAAAAAGAGCAAAGCTAGAACCATCTTTGGTTCAGAGATTTGAAAGATGCCAGCCAAGATGCTCGCATCAGAGATGCTCTGTCCCCGCCGAAATGTATCTTCTTCTATCTAATGCCTTTTGCTAACCAGACCTTAACCTTGCTTCCAAACCCTGCAATAAACATCTTTTACCCATCTAGGTTTTCGGCCTGTAAATTCATTTACAGGGGACTCTCGCCGCCACTAGACCTGATTTAACTTTGTATCCTTGCGCCGAATCCTAAGGGGATGCAGGGGAGCTCCATGTGACTCCCTGTACCCCGAATCCTGCCACTAGACCTCCCTTAATCCTATTGAGGTATGTACCTCATTATTAGGTATTTATCTCGTGATTTGGTTCAAGTTACCTCATCATTTTTGAGGTTCCCTATTACCTCATCAATAATACATGGCCGTGGGCTAGACAGTTGGGGATAAAAAATAAAAATAACCTGTCTCCCAGGAATCTGTAGTTCACTGGAGAGTGAGAGTGGAACATGACATGCATGAATGTGCAACATATATGAAAATGGGCAAAAGTTGGATAAAGTGCCTTTTGAGGAGGAAGAGAACGATTTTAGCCAAAAGTGGTGGGAAAAGGTGGAAATCAGAAATCTACCCAGAAATGACACCTAAACTAAGCCTTAAAACCAGATAAAGATTATGCAAATCTATAAATCTGCGAGAGGGAAACAGGCTGGGTTGCCAGAACAAACCTTCCATGTCAGTCATGAAATATGTCAAGGTAACTAGCAGAAAGACTGCAGGGTGCCTTTGAGGCTGAGGATTTATTTTTTATTGTCAGGGAATAGGGCATTATTAAAGATGTTTGAGCAGGGAAGTGACTGAGTGATGGACTTGTACCGTGAAGGAGTTTATTGTTCCTTAAATTAGAATAGACTGGAAAGAGAGGATAGGTGCAAGGAGATCAATTAAGAATCTATAGTAGTGGGGCAGACAAGAGTTAATGAAGGCATGAACTGGCATGGTATACATGTTAATGTACAGAAGAGAAGAGAAAGCAAAAGATGTGTGAAAAGAGTTCACAAAACTTGGTAACTAACTGGATACGTGGAACAAGAGAAAGAGAAGAGTCAAGGATTACTTAAACCTTCCAAGCCTGGATGACTTTGATAATAATGATAGAGAATTGCTTTAAAGTCAACAAAAAGGTTTATATGTGTAATTTCATTTGATCCTCAGAACTACCCAGTGAGATAAGTATTAATATTATTCCCATTTTACAGATGAGGAAATTGAGACAGATTAAATGACTCGTCCAAGGTCATATATCTACTAAGTATCTGAGACATAATCTAAAGATCGTTGTACCTGAATCCCAACCCAATAATCTACCTCTGTGCGGGCTTGTTTAAAGGACATTTATAGCTAAAAAAGAAACAGGTAAATTTAGAGAGGGCAGATTTGGTGAGGAAGAGAGGTTTGATTTCAGATATGTTGCAGTAAAGGTGTAGGCAGGACATCCTAGGTGGGCATATAGAGCAAGCCGCTAGAGATATAGGGGA
Source organism: Sminthopsis crassicaudata (assembly GCF_048593235.1). Lineage (NCBI taxonomy): Eukaryota > Metazoa > Chordata > Mammalia > Dasyuromorphia > Dasyuridae > Sminthopsis > Sminthopsis crassicaudata. The sequence goes on along the minus strand of NC_133620.1, from coordinate 72,131,552 downwards.
CCTATTTGGATAAAAGTATTTTGCTTTTGTAAAAGTTTTGTCACAAAATTAAATGGTTTTTTACTATTCAACAGTAATTATTTAAATGATCAGAAATAGCATTACATTTAAAAATATGATTTAATTTTTAAAATGACTTCAACAAATATTGCTTTTTTCAACAAACTTTGTTTAAGGGAGTGTTAAGTGTGAATGACTTTCTAGAAACAGAGAAACTGCAAAAAGTTATTATTAAATTTGTAATAATAATTGGGCTCAGTTCTTGTAAGGTGTGGCCAATGTGCACAGAGGGTACAAGACAAGAAGATTTCTTATCCCTCAGGGTACTTGATACCCCTGTTCATATATATGTGCATGCACATATGCATATAGACTCCATACCTCAAGGGCCACAGAATCCACAGGTGTCAGCTGGGCAACACTAGCATAAATCTCGACAGCTTTGTCTCCAGCTCGTTTTGCTTCTTCATGCACTCGGGTAGCCTGCTTTTCCAGATCTCGGGAGAGGTTTTTCGCTTGTTCATATCTAAGGAACAAAAAAAACAAAATTTAACTAATAATTGGCACTCTTAAGAGTCTCTGTAATACAATCAACCTACAAACGTTAATTGCCTTCTCCTAGTTAGGTCCTGTACAAAAGTGAAAAGGGCCCCACCTCTTTAAATTAAAGCTGGAGTTTGCCCTCTACTACTAAGTGGAGGGTAGAGGTAAAAAGACAATGTGTTGAGATAAGTACACATGGGGATAGGGACAGACACAGGATTTCACTGGAACAGGTAATTTGCAGGTGAGGGAATTCCCTCTTCCAAAGCCAATGGAAGTTTCTCTGCTGAGAAATTATAGATGAGGGGAAATCAGGAAAGAACTGTGCAAAGTACAATGCAGGAGACAAACTAGCAAGCAAGAAGAACAGCAGGCAGGCTGATTTGCATACAACAGAGCATACAAGAGAGGGACTAACATGAAACCAGCCTGGAAAAAGAGGAAGAGTCAAATGGTTTTCAATGTCAAATATAGGAGCCTGAATTTTGGCAAAGGGTCCCAGGGCATCACTGAAGCTTTTTAAACAGGGCAGTACTTTAAGAATATCCATTTGGCAGCTACAAGGAAAATGGATTAGATGCAGGGAGAACAATTAGGAGGCCACTACAATAATCTGGGTGAAAGGTCAGGATGACTTTGGTGTGAGTGTGAAAGAAAGTGATGGAAGTGAAAATAAAGAGTGATTCCTGGGAGGGGGAGGGAGTTACCCCAATAGAAATAGGGAAGTGAGGAGAAAGGGTGGGTTTAAAGAAAAAGACAATAACAGCAACTAGCATTTATTTAGTTTTTCCTCATAACAACCTGGGAGGTAGGTACTATTCTTACTCCCATTTTATAAGGGAAAACAATCTGAGAGAGGTTAGGTGACTGCCCCTAGGGTATCTAGATTAGGATTTCAACTCCTGATTTCAAGTCCAAAACTCTAGACAATAACACATCTGCGAGCTTAATAATAAAGATAGCACTTGTTTGAGAAAACTCCGAGACAAGCTAAAAAGCACATTTAAAACATGACTAAAAAAAGTAGGAAAAACGGAACAAAAATAACCAGAGGAAACGTTTTAACAATTTTTTTCTAATTTAATGGTACAGTTAGAAAATATTAATAGAACTGGAACAGATTTCAATATTTGTGAAAGCATCTTCACTATATCAACTTTTCTCAACGAAGTGCCTAGTATCCAAGGTACTGGTGAAAGTGGTTGGGATACAACTGGCAGAATATAATACAGCAAAATGCCAGTGATCTGTTAAAATTGTATTTAATATTAATACCTAATTAAATCTAAATTTTATCCTATTATTTTAGTTTAAATTCAAATTACTTTTCTTTTTTCAATGACCAATATCATATTTCAATGACCATTATCATATTTTCTTCTTGCCTCCATACTTACCACGGCTATCTCATATGTTTCTATTTATTTATTTATTTTTTTAAGCAGCTTAAATGCTTTGATTACTTATTCCTTTAACTGGAATTCCAATAAGGAATCAAGTAGATTACCTTAGTTCCACTTCCCTGACCTAAATGTTAATAGGGCATTTCAAAAGCACGAAGTAAAAGATTATCCAGAACATGCTCCAGGTACACCAGAATTTAATTTTTTGTTGCACTGTAACACACACACACACACACACTCTCTCTCTCTCCCTCCCTCCCTCCCTCTCTCCCTCCCTCCCTCTCTCCCTCTCTCCCTCTCTCTCTCCCTCCCTCCCTCCCTCCCTCCCTCTCTCTCTCTCTCTCCCTCTCTCTCTCTCTCTCTCTCTCTCTCTCTCTCTCTCTCTCTCTCTCTCTCTCTCTCTCTCTCTCTCTCTCTCTCTCTCACACACACACACACACACACACACACACACACAATCATCATCAAACACTTTTAAATTAGACTCACTTCCTATTAGTTCTTCAATTTCATTTGCTGTTTGATTCTCTCCAGCCAGAGTCCTTAAGAGTAGATTATAGGCTTCAGTTGATGTATCATTGGCTGTCTTGGGCTACCCGTACAATGTCATCAGCTTCTTTTTTATGTCTGTGACAGAAAAAGAAAAACAATTCCATAAAAATAGAAGCAGACATAAGAATGTCCCTAGGGGGAAAAAATTGCTTATCCCAGCTCCATAAAACATTTCAATAAAACTACTAAAAAGTGTCTCAGACAAAGGTATCACAACAAGAATAAGATATTAACTTGTATTAGAACAAAAATTTAAGATTATTGTTTTATTAATGCTATTCCTTGGCTGATTTTAATATCAGTCAAACCAAGACAACCCTGCTCCCAATAATAGTACATTAAGAAAAGTTTCACAAATGAACAGTATAGATACATCTTTCCAAAATCATTAGTGACTTCAGAGATAATATAGCATGACTTCAATATTTATCAGCTAACTCTAAGGTTACATCAGTAAATCCAGATAGGCAAATTCATAAATATAAATTGTTAAGATTAGATGCTCATGAAACAAGCAAAATCCCAAAACACCCTAATTTTTTTTTAATCATGTACAGCTAGCAATAACTATGTCTGTCAAAATAAGATAAATTATTACAGGAGCTAAGTTCCTATATTACTTATGTATTACATAATTTTGTACCATTCTCTAAAAATATGAACTGGAAACAGAATAATTCTTAATGTTTAAAAAAAAAAAAGGTCAATGAATTCAGCAAAAACTCCTGAAATACTATAAAATCTCACCAGTCTGGAATTTGTAATAATCTGGACAGAAGCTGGTACAAATTGAATTCCTTTAACTACTTTTGTGGGATGAAATGATTTCTTTAGTAAATTAACAGTATAAACAAATAAAATGCATATTGGGTTAAATCTTTAAACTTGAGATAAGCTAAATTCAAGGATTCAAAATTAATTCAGAAGCAATGAATTATAATTAAAACAAATTGCAAATAGCAAGTCCCCCAAAGCCTCAAATATGTACCACTTTGTTAGCCTTCTTGAAAATACTGCTTATGTTCCAGAGCTATCATAATGACATTTCTTAAAAATTCCATTCTAAGTAGACCAGCTTTCACATCTTTCAGCCTGATTTCCTGAGGCTCTATACTTATGAAAAAAAACTACTTCTGTACCTTCTCTCAATGCAAGATCAACTGGATGTCAGGAAAAAATGTGTTATCTCAACAATGAAGGTCCCTAAAGATTTCTTCTGACACTATTATGAGGGATCTGGTTCATTTGTTATTAGTTTTGGTGTGATGGATTCCTTCTTCATTCACAGAGTCTTCCCTTCCCTCTCTCCCCTCCCTGAAAGCACCTCAGAATCATGTAAGTGAACACAAGATTTCAATTGTGAAACTTTGGGTGGTTCAACAATTAAGAACTCAATTATCATGAAGAGAAATCCACAAAGAGATGCATACCATACAGCCAAGAACAAATATATCTGAATTATAAGTTTCTAAGTTTAGCCATGTTTGAGTCAATACAAAAATATTAGAATGTCCTAAATGCTCCCAAACACTCTGAGCTCTAAGAAAGATATTTTACACTGATTTTACAAAGGAAAGAATAACAGCAACAGTAACAATAACTGTATTGTGACAAAAGAAAAAAAAATTAGGAAAGAAATCTAATTTACTAAAAGTTGGTTACACAGGGGAAAAATACAGAAATGTGGGGTGGACAGATAATAAACTTTGTTGATAAATCTATAAATTACCGTTCAGCAAGTTTACGAGCTTCTTCTGCCAATAGAGTCATGTTGTTAGGATCGCCAGTAGAATCTGGTTGGGTAATTGACTGAAAACAAAATAAAACAAAAACTGGACTTACTTTCATAGAAAACTGAACTGTATAAATTTAAATAACAAAAGTGTTTGTAAATGTCAGTGTTAAATATTATTTGGCAACATTTTCACCCTTCCAAAGATTTATATTATATAAAATATAGTATATTTTAAAATAAAATATGTTAAAATAAAATATAGAAAAGACAAATCAGAGTTCAAAGAAATTTCATAGATCACCCAATTCTTGTATCTCTGAAACATGAACCTCTTTTCCTTGCAACACATATTCAATAATTATTCATCCAACCTCTGCTTGAATACAGTCAGCAAAAGGAGCATTGAGAAGTAGACTATTCCATTTTCAGACAATTATTAGAAGTTTTCCCGCATATTGAATTGATATTGCTGCATTTTAACTTCTAAATACTACCAGTTCCAAGTTCTCCTTTTTAGGCTCTTCCATACAGTAATTCTTCAAATAAGTATTTGATGTCAGTGACTCCAGCCCTATTAAGTCTTTTCTCTAGGCTAAATATCTCTAGTAACTTTGGCCATTCATCATATGAAACAGTTTCCAATTCCTTTAGCATCTTAATCATACACCAAATACATTTTAGCTTAATACTCCTCTCAAAATATGGCATACAAAAGTAAATTTAATAATTCATACTGTGATATGACTTGTACAGAATATCATGGGATTAACAACTCTCTTGGTTTCAACACTATTCTTCCATTCCCTTCTTTCCTCAAGAAGCCCAGACCAAACCCCACCTACCCAAGTTTCACCAGCAATTATCCTTTCCAACTCTGCACCCAAAAGACTCCTGGGACTTGCTATCAATAAACTATCACAAAATCCAAAGTGATCAACAGGTATTTCCAACTTTCCTGAGCCAGAATTCAAATCTGTGATGTTTCTCCCAATCAGCATATGAAATCTTTAGAGCAGGGACCATTTTAATTTAATAACTTGTATTTAGTGTTCAACAAATGGTGAGTGCTTAATAAATGCCATTCTATCCTACTCCAACCCATTAGGAAGCAAAGGGAAACTAACTTTGTGTCATCTGTTGATTCATATTGAACTTATAAGTCAATTAAAAGAATCGGGTCTTCTTTAAATAAAGTTGCCGAGCCAGGTCTCTCCTATTCCATATTTGTATAGTGGATATTTATGGAACCCAAGTATCATTCCTATCTTCACAAAAGGAGAGAAGAACGCTAGATTTCCCTGTGGCATAGAAAGAGAAGCCAGCAAAACAAAACAAGGCTTATTTCTTAGCTGCTTTATGGGCAGTGCTACTAAAGCTCTATTTCATTATAACAAAAGGGAAGGTTATGTAGAAGAATAAGGAAAAGAGAAATGAGAATGCTGGGCCTATTCTGAAAGGCCTTGGTGGGTGCCCTCACGCAAGTTTCTCAACTGCCTGAGGTCTCTCAATTTCTGTAACACAAAGTAAATTAAAATAGGTGACACTCTCTTCCCAAGTCCACTTAAGCTCTCAAAGTCTAAAGTTGTGATTATGGAGATCTATAGATAGAAATAAGAGTAAAATTAGCTTATGACTCCCCCCTCCCCCATTAACAAATACACTGCCAGTCCATATGGCAGACATCCCTGGCACAAATTCCAACAGAGAAACTCACCACGTTGGCAATGGCCACTTTTGCTTTCTCCAATTCTCTGGAAGCGATTTCAATAAGTCTTTCTGTGCTCTCGACTCGAGTGCGGGCTTGCTCAGCTAAATTTCCGGTTTCTTCCACAGTGTTACGGATATTCTGTAATCTACTGATTTGACTGGAGAGGGTATTATTGACCCTCTGGAGGCGATCCATCAGGTTCTGGTCTATATCTACAAATGGATGTGGAGGCAAAGTATATAATTTATTTGAGGGTGGGAGAGATCATGCTAATTAGTATTTTTCCAATTGGATGTAAAAACAATTGTTACCATTTTTTTTTTTAATACTTTTGAATACCAAATTTTCTCCCTCCCTAGAACCTTCTCATTGAGACGGCAAACAATTCAATATAGATTATACATGTATAATTGTGCTTATTTGTTTCTTGCTTTCTCATCAAGTTACTAGCTTCCATTTGTTCAATCCTAATTGTTAAGGAATTATTTTCTTCAGTGAGCTTTTGTATTCCTTTTCCATTTAGCTAATTCTACTTTTAAAAGGGTTTTTTCTTCAGTTCATTTTTGTCTTTTTTCCATGTGACCAATTCTGTTTTTCCAAGGCATTTTTCTCTTCTTTGGCTTTTATACCTCTTTTACCATTTAGCCTGTTTTCCTAAGTGTTATTATCTTCAGTATTTTTGTGTGTCTTCTTTACTAAGCTGTTGACTTTTTTTCATGGTTTCCTTGCATCCCTCTTATTCCTCTTCCCAATTTTTTCTCCACCTCCTTTACTTGATTTTCAAAACCCTTTCTGAATTCTTCCATGTGCTGAGACCAATTCTAATTTTTCCTGGAAGGTTTAGAAGTAGAATTTTGATTCTGTTTTCTTCTGAATATGTGTTTTGATCTTCCTTGTCACCATAATAATTTTTGAGAGGCAACTGGGGTTTAAGTGTCACTTTGGGTCACATTGTTAAGAAGTGTTAAGTATCTGAGGTTACATTTGAACTCAGATCCTCCTGATTTCAGGGCCAGTGCTCTATCCACTGCACCATCGAGCTACTACCATAGTAATGTTCTATGATCAGAATTTTTTTGTTCTTATTTGCTCATTTTCCAAACCTATTTCTTGACTATTAACTCTTTGTTAAAGTGAAGCTCTGCTTCCAGGATGGAGAGTGCACTGTCTCAAATTTCAGGGATTTTGTGCAGCTGCTTTCAGACCTACTCCAAGGGAAGTTTTCAGTTCATACAAGGTGGTATGATGTAAGGAGAGGTGTATTTACTATTTTCCTGGCCTATGCTCTGGTCTGTGAGTGACCACAAGCACTCTTTACTGCTATGGCTGGAACTGTGATGAGGATCCCTGCCCCACTGTGGTCACAAACTCTGGCAAGCTAGTGTTCCTCCTTACTCTGGGACTGCCACCCAGGACTGCAACTCATCTCTGAGTATGGGCAATGCAAAAGAGTCCTGCCTCATTATTAGCAAAAAGATGCCTGTAAATCTCCTATCAGTTATTCAACCCCTTTATCATCAATGGCTGAGAGTTCTGAAAGCAGTTGCTGCCACTGGTGATTCAGTGGCTTACTCAATGTTCCACTTTCACCCAGGTAAGACGGACCTTTCCTGCTAACATACTAAGTTGTCTTTGGCTGGAAAATTATTTCAGTCCATCCTTTTGTGGGTTCTGCTGTTCTAGGAATTTTTTTAATGGCATTATTTAACAATTTTTGAAGGAATTCTAGGGAGAGTTAAAGGAATTTGCTGGCTTTTTTCTGCCATCTTGGCTCTACCACCAGATAATTCTAATAAAGATATCTAATAAAAATAATAATAAAAAATCACTTAAGACACAACTGAGCTGGTATTTCAAAGTGAACATCTTACTTTAATTTTTTGATCTTCAAGCCCATTCTAAGATATAGCTGCTATCATAAATACAAACATATTAATTGAAGATATCATCAATAAATAGGGCACATTCTTCAAGATTATGCAATTCCATCTTGGCAAATCACATCATATTTTAAAATCAATGTTGCATTTTTTTCCTAATTCTTTTGATTTAATTTTTTTTGTGTGAAATGTGTAGTGTTTTTTTTAAAAGCTTTGTCTATTAATTTTTGACTCTACCGTCAAACACTTCAACTGAACCCTGAAGAGCACTTCAATCTCTTGTCCTCTTACCCTCAATCACTCCCTGTTATATTGCAACTCTCAGATACTCCACCATTGAACTTCTCTCTTCTTCTTAAATGCTATTTAATATCACTGGATAAGTTATACAACTTTTCCTAAGTAGATCCCTTACAAATTCATACTATCTAATTTCAACTTGGCTCTCACAACTACATGGCAATCTTTTTATTCTTCCATGATTGATAATCATAGTGCAAATGTTCTCTTCTCTTTTCCTCCTATACCACTTGCCTTGTATCTTTTATTTGACTGGAAAAAAATGAGATCTGTTATCCACCACCTACTTCACTTCTCAAATCACCACTATTCTTTTCTCTAGTTTAGCCTCCTATATATTGCTCTAAAGAGTACTGCTACCTTCCTTCCAGGTACCTAGCATTCATTGCTTCAAACTGTCTTCATTAAAAAAGACTGGTGGCCATCTTGTAAGGTAGCCCATTCTACTTCGAGAGACAGATCTAATTATTAGGATGCATTTCTTTACAACATTCATAAATTTTCCTCGTTGTAACTTGAATGAAATAATTCTAGTTCTGTCTTCTGAGGCTACATGGAAAAATATAATCTTTCTTTTCTATGACGCTTTCTTCCTCTCATCTCACACAGCTCATCAGTTTTCACATCTTGTCAATTCTATCTCTACAACAGCTCTCAAGTATCCTACTTCAGGCCTCATAACATCTCACCAGGAATAGGACAAGTCTCCCTACTTCAGTCTTCCCTCCCGCCAATCCATTCTCATCACAGTTACCAACTTAATCTTCCCAAAACACAAATCCAACCATGGCACATCCCTTTTCAAAAACCTTAGGGGATTTCCTATTTCATACAGGATTAATACACAAATTCTTCAATTTGGTATATAAAGATTTCCACAATATGGTTAACACCTATCTTTTTAAATATTTCAAACCATAATCTATGTTCCAGCTAAAGTGGTCTCCTAGTTTTTTCTCCAAGTTAAATATATCTTCTTTTATTATCTCTTTTCCATGGCGGAAGAATTTCATGCCTGAATTGACCTCCCTTTTCACCTGTCTTTCAGACAGATCTTTCTGTTCCTTTCTCTTATTCCTCTACCACCCCCACTCCTTTTCTCTCCATTCCTTCAAATGAGAATGTGTTTTATTTCCCTCAGTAAAGTCTTTGAACATAAGGATCACTTTATTTTGTCTTAGAATCTCTAACACTTTGTACACAATAACTATTTAATTAATTCAGTGGGTTGGTTGAAATGAATAAACTTGGTACATATTTCTGGTGTCATAAAGAGTCATAAACTAAATAAGAATCTGTCACATAGTATGAATATTAAAAATTTTACGTGGAAATTGGGGTATATTAAGAGATAAGAACCACAAAGTAAATTGTTAATTACATTCAAAACTGACTGATTACTTATAATAGCATTATGCTCATACCAGATTTTCTACATTTTAGATATTTAAAAAAATATTCTGGGTCTCAGGCCAACAGCCAAGATGAAAAGAGGTGTGGGAAATAAAGAACTCTGGGAATTTAAAAAAAAAACTGATCTCAAGGAGTACATAAGTTTCTTACCATTGGCAAAAAAAGGTTTAGACTTTAAGATACTCTGATTAGGCCCAAGAAAATATGACTTGGTTATTACACCACTAAATATCAGAATGATTGCCATCAAGTTGGAAAAATCCCCTTTTCTCTCAGGATAACTCTTAAAAATGAGTTATCCTGTGATGCTGAGGTAGTTCTTCTAGAAAAAGTAAGTCTAGAAGCAGGGGTAGAGGAACCATAGGACCTAGACTTATGATATTACTTCAAATGTTTAATTATTCAATAGTTTTTTTTTCATATTTTTAGGATAGAAGGAAATAAAAAGTAAACATGATTACTTCCAATTTCAAAAGATGAAAGAAATATTCTTTTGTAAAATCCTGTGATTTTCACTACTGATCAGAGTAATACAAATTAAGACAATTTTGAGGTACCACTATACATCTCTCACATTGGCTAAGATGACAGAAAAAGATAATGATAAATATTAGAGGGGATATGGGAAAACTGAGACTAATGTATGATCCAACCATTCTGAAGAGCAATTTGGAACTATGTCTAAAGGGCTATCAAACTGTGCATATCTTCTGATCCAGCAGTATCTTTATTGGACCTGTATCTCAGAATACATATGTGCAAAAATGTCTGTAGCAGCCATTTCTGTAGTGGCAAGAAACTGGAAACTGAGTGAATGCCCATCAGTTGGAGAATGGCTGAATAAGTTATAGTATATGAATGTTCTGGAATATTATTATTCTGTAAGAAATGATCAGCAGGACAATTTCAGAAAGGCCTGGAGAGAATTACATGAACTAATGCTAAGTAAGTGAGTAAAACCAAGAGAATATTGTACACAGCAACAATAAGATTATGGAAAAATCAATTCTGATACACATGGCTCTTTTCAACAAATGAGGCAATTCAGATCAATTCCTACAAATTTGTGGAGAGTCATCTGCATCCAGAAAAAAGACTGTTGAGACAGAATGTGTATCACAACATAGTATTTTTACTTTTTTTGTTGTTGTTTGCTTACTTTTTATCAATTTTCCCCTTTTTGATCTGATTTTTCTTGTGCAGCACAATAAATATGGAAATATGTATAGAAGAATTGTACATGCTTAACATATATTAGATTGCTAGCTGTCATGGGGAGGTGATGAGGGAAGAGAGGGAGAAAAATTTGGAATACAAAGTTTTACAAGTGTGAATGTTGAAAACTACCTGTGCATATATTTTGATAATAAAAAGCTATTATTTAAAATTTTTTAAAAATAAAAATTCTGTGATTTTCACTTGAACAGTTAGGAATGGTTCCACTCATCTCAGTACTAGGAAGCTTTCTCAGCCACTCTGACCCAACTGTCAGAGCCATCTTAGGACATCCACCATCCAGGGAACTTGCTATGAAAGAGATGGAATACTGCTGCCTTCAAGTACTATGCCTCTTAAAACTTTCCAGCTTCTTTCCAACCAACAAAATGATTTAGTCAGTCAAGCGAAAATAAATAGAATTCAAGTCTCCATATTGTAAGCAGGCATGGAGAAGTATCTGTTATGAAAGGAATAATGACAACCAAAACTTCCCTCCCAAGACTCTATTAAAAAGAGATGTTTGTATCAGGTTAAGCAATTATGATGGCAAGGTCTAGAGTCATATCACAAATGAATATCTTAACAAGGTAACATGCTTTTAAGTAAAAAATTTTCTTAAATCCAAGAAACACAAGCGGAACAGAGTACACTTATGTATTTTTACTTTTTTTGTTGCTGTTTGCTTGCTTTTTATTTTCTTTATCATTTTTTTCCCTTTTTGATCTGATTTGATCTGATCCACTTTTTTTTTTAAGTGGAACAGAAAGAATTTGTTAAAATCGTTCTGTTTTAAAGTCTTAAAATTAGAAACAAGCCATATAACAAAATGAAAAGCTACAGTCAAACTGGGCCACTAACCTATTAACTTTTTTAAGTTTCTAAAAATGAATCTTATAAAACAGTTTCTGGGCACTTATACAAAAAACAAACTGGCCAAAAACAATAATAAAATTCTCTTGCCAGAAATGTTTTCTCTACTCCTAAATCCCTAACAAATTCAATCATTAGGTTCAACTAAAGTACAAAAGAACAGCTGAGCCTTGCAATGGGACCAGCAGGTTTATAAGTAATATATTTACAGGGCATGAAAGTAAACTATTTTCTATAGGGATGTCCTTGCTTAGTTCCCTGCTTTTTTATTGCACTTCCTCACCTACTAACTTACAAAGCTTTGCCTTTCAGGAAAAAGATAATCCCTCTAAGAAAAAGCCTGAACACTACTTCAATGATGAAAATTATTTCTTAATGATAATGACAATGATGACATCTTAAATGGGGTGCTTCTTTAGATTTTACAGAGCATTTTAAAACACCATCTAACTACAACCTTATGAAGTAAGTAGGATAGATATTACTATCCTTGTTTTTTAAATGAAGAAACTTAGGCTGAACAAAGTTAAATCATTTGCCTCAAGTCATATAGACAATTAATGGCATTCAGGCCTCAAAATAGACTCCTGACCAATTCCTGAACACTTCCTCTGTGCTACTATACTCGATAGATGAGATATAGTTTTGAATGCTATGAATCAATTCTACCTCTTTTTTTTTGCTTTAATTTAAAGAAAGTGAAACAAAAACACTAAATTCTACACCTCTAGACTAATCTTGAAGAACCAACTTATACGTTAACTTTCCCCCTCCCTCCATCTGGGTCAAAATTAGTGACTCCTCTCAAAGGAAATGCTTCAGTAAATTTTCAGTAAGAGTTACCTAACTTAAAAAAATTTCTAAATAAACTTCCTAAAAATTTGAATAAATCAAAGGAATGGTTTGAAAAGGTACCAGAGAAGAAGTGATGCCTTTTTATGTAAAAAGGATTCTTGGCCAGATGCAAATTGGTCTAAATTGCTTCTGAGGTCCCTGCTAACTGAGAAATTTAGTGAACAACTTTTATTGAGAAAAGTGTTAAGATGATGACTAAATTGACATCAGATTGGGCACTGTAAGATACCAAGGGCTACACATGTTCAGACCTGTATCATTTAACTAATAACTTTTGCTCAGTTCCCCAATTATATTACTTCTTTGTGTATCTTCCATTTCTCTAAAAATATAAGAACTTCTATTTCCAGTAATCTCCCATAATTACACACTCACAATCCTAAAAATTCTTATCACTTCCCCTCTTTAATCCATTCTGAATATCTGCAGTATCTAACAGAGTTGTTAATACTTTAAATACCTGATGGAACTTCAGTATAAAATTCTTTATAGTAGAGACCAGAAACATACAGTAAATGCTTAATAGACATTTGATTACTACATAAATTCAAAATAGTAATTTACATTAATTTTACAAATTCCAAATTGTTTATCAAGTGCACAAAGAATGACAGGTAATCATGTTAGAAATAGATGTTACTTAGTTACTGCTATTCTGACAAGAAATTTGCTCTGATTTATTCCAAAGAAATGCCAACTGCTCATGGGTACATAATAGACAATCGTTCATATGTAGAATTATAATGGCTTATTTACAAATGGTTATGCTTTAGCTGAAAATGATAGATGGGGCCTTTCCAAGCTCAAGAAAAATTTAACTCAAGGCTTTAAAAAAAGTGAATTTTAAAATAGCTGTTTCCATTAAGCAAAGTGGTACATCTCTGTAAATCCTTGCTATTGGGGAAGTTAGCACTGGCGGACCATATGAACTCAAGAGTTCTGAGCTGCATTTGGGATAAATCAATGGAATGACCACATTAAGTTTAACATGCCAATATGCACTACCAGATTGAGAAAATAGAGAGATCACACCTCTAAAAATAAAAATAGCTGATTTTCTTTTTAAAAAATCAATGAAACCATTTTGTCATACTGTATTACATTTTTACCTTTTAATTTGATTTTAATTTAAGAGCTTTTAATTCTTTAGATTTATCCATCTAGATAGAGACTTGCTAGCCAATGTCAAAAAGAACCAGTGTCTACAACTTACAGTATGTAAGCAACAGAAAAGCTAATACTGATTCATTAATTTTATCTGTTTCTTCAGTGCATAGAGAATAAAAAAATCAAAACAGAAAGCACCTATATGTACAAAAATATTTATAGTAGCGTGTGTGTGTGTGTGTTGGCAAATGATTGAAAATTGAAGGGATGTCAATCAACTGGAGAATGGTTGAACAAGTTGTAGTATGTGATTATTATGGATTATTATTGTGCTATAAGAAATGATAAGTAGGATGTTCTCAGAAAATCCTGGAAAAGCTTATATGAACTGAGGCAAAGTGAAATGAGTACAGTAACCAGAAGAGCACTGTGAACAGTAACAATGAAATGGATAATCTATATCAAATTGCTTGTTTTTTCAATAGGAGAGAGGGGAAATAGGGAGGGAATTTGAAACTCAAAATATATTTTTTTAAATGTTTAAAAAATTTTACACATAATTGGGGGAAAATAAAATATTTTTAAAACTTTGACTACTAAACTTATGAAATTCATAATATAATATATTAACCATTATTAACCAATTGATTAATACATTAATCAATTGACCAGTCTAATGAAAGATACCAGTAACACCTACCTTTGATGTCCTGGGCCTCACGTAGTAAGTCCATAACATCTCTCTCAGCTGCCTTCAGTCTGTCCTCAAAAGCTTGATCTGTGACTGTTTCATCTCCAGTTCCAAGGTTTGCTATAATGTCCTCTAACTCCTGGAGCTTCACTCGATGCTCAGCAACCTTAACAGAGTGAAGGAAGAAATGAGGGCACAGATAAAATGCTTACTCAGGCCCTCTCCCAAAAATATTCCTGAAAAGACAGGATTCCAGCTAATGCTTACTTCTTCCTTACTAGGTATATAACAGATAAAAACACAGACCAAAATTACATGTAATCTACAACCTACCAGTGTATCTTTTTGCCTTTAGCAGGTAGCAGTATGCCAAAAAAGTTTAGATATTTTTCTACTTCAAGTGGTCCTACTTCTAAGAAAGCATAGCTAAGACTTACTTTATCTTTCACTAGTCTATAGCATGCAGGACACTCCTGACAGCCAGGCCAAGACCGATTATAGAAATAATTTTCTTCACACTGGTCACAGCGATTTCCCACAAAACCTTCCTTGCAGTCACAACGACCATCATCTTTGCACTGGAGTGAAAGTGACCCCTCAGGGTGACAGTCACATGCTGCAGAGAAAAAGAAGAAAATCACAATCAAAACAGGACTAAGGAAGGAAGAAGTATTCTCTCTAAACCAATGGTCCTCAAGCTTTTTAAACAGGGGGCCAGTTCACTGTCCCTCAGACTGTGGGAGGGCCGGACTAAAGTAAAAACAAAAACTCACACTCTGTCTCCGCCCCTCAGCCCATTTGCCATAACCTGGCAGGCCGTATAAATGTCCTCAGTGGGCCACATCTGGCCCGCCAGCCAATTTGAGAACCCCTGCTCTAATCTATACACTGCTTATCAGGAAACTGCACCATTATTGCAGCCACTGCCTTTTTTTTTAAATCAGATTTTAAACAAAACATGTCTTCCAGGCAGGTAACACAGAAATTTTTAGAGCAAAAATAAAGTTTAATGTAGAATGTGCCCTGTAAGGTACATTAACTGGTATTCTAAGATGATGAAAATCAATGCTTTTTACATTGAGCAGTCACCTGTATCCTTATAATTCCTCTGCTTTCAATGTTTCCTCATTAAGAAGCCAGAAAGCCCAAAATAAAATTAAGTTATGGCATGATTTTATGGTATATTTACTAATGGTATTCTTTGGTTTAAGTCAATAACATTTAACACTCCATAGAAGAAATATAAGAATTCAGGAAGCAGAAAACCTATGTACACTGAGACGTGATTGCAAGGAACTGTTTATAACAAGAAAAGAAAGATTTTTATAATTAGATCTGCTCTCCCAAAGAATAAGGGCTAAGAAACAACTGCTATAAACAAATAAACAAAAAAACAAAAAAGGTCCAGTGAATATCTAAAGAGAGGTAGATCAAGCAAAGGTTTAATTTATTGGATAAAAAGTAAAAATTGCCACCTACAAATAATGTAGTAAGACAAATAGAAAAAACAAATAAAACAGATTACCAAGTTAATCTTTTAAACTCTCTAGACTGCTAAGAATAGGCTATATAATCGTGCATCTAGGTATGATCTTAGTAAATTATTGTATCAGTAAGGCAATAAACCGTAGAGGTCTCGGAGACCCATCCAAGCCCTGAGATTAGAGGGAAAGAACAGGACAAAATGCTTCAAGTGCTGTCTCTTACGTTTGCAGCCCTCGGGTCCAAAGCCAAAGTGGTTGGGCTCACACTGCTCACAGCGCTGGCCAGTGATACCTGGCTGACATTCACACTGTCCAGTGCGTATGTCACACTGGCCATTGGTGGAACCGAGAGCATGACAGTTACATCTGAAAACAAAACAGAAAACAATCTTGTTTCAGGTAAAAGAAACAAACTTTGAACAATTTTCTAAGCAAAGACAAGAATTGTCCTTTTCTATTATGAAAGGATAAATACCACTGACTAAGGAGTTGTTTCCATATGTAAAAAGTAGGACTCAAGTTTTAATGAGTCCCATCCAGAATTTCTTTTTTACCCTAACACAAACTTTGACCTTCACTCTGTCAAAGTGACATGTGGATTCTTTCATTTTTCTTTCTCAATGTTAAGTACAGTTCCCTTAAAAAAAGAAAATAACATTGCCAATTAATGTGCCTTGTACAGAGTAGAAACTAAAGAGACATTGATGGCTCCAATTAAATATCATTTCTGTGCATTCACTTATAAATCATCATTTCTAAAACATAGGGAAAAAAATGCTATAACTAAGGGATGATGGTAACAATTAGCACTGATAAAGTGCTATTTATTTTTATCATTTCATATGATCCTCACAACAATCCTGTGAGGTAAAGTGCTCTTCTTTATCACTTTTTTTATAAATCAGGAAATGAGGCTGAGAGAGAAGTGATTTGCTCAAAATTCTACAGTCAATAAGTGCCCCAGAGCAGCATTCAAACTCAGGTCCTCCTAAATCCAAGCCCAGTGCCTGAATCACTGCACCCCACTGGCTGTGCAAAGGGCTCAGCATTACCTCTCACATCCTCGTCCACTCTGTAGATTATAGAATCCAGGATCACAGATGCTGCAATCCCTCTCAGTGACGTGAGGGAGGCATTCACACTGTCCAGTTACTTGATTACAAGTAGTCTGTTGATTCACAGTACCATAAGGATTACAATTACAAGCTGAGAGAGAGAAAAAATTGCAGATTAATTGGGGAAAATGCTGATAAGAGGGCCTGCATATAATTTCTTTTATGTGAATGTTACATCATCTTCAAAAGACTATTCTTCTCCCTATTTTCTTGCCACATGATTTACTGTTATGCATATATTTGCGGGCTACAAATTCTAAATCTACCACAATTTCCAGCTGAAACTGTTTTCAAATCCATATTTGCCACTGGTATCTATTAGTGTATAGATACCAGAAGGCATATCTATCAAGTCCCTTAAAGTGCTACTCCTCATCCCTCTGGCTTCCCAAATGAAAATACTACTTACTCCCTCAATTTAGCTACCACTCACTACCCTTTATTTACTGCCTCCTCCTCTGAAAACTGTAAGGTCCTTGAAGGTAAGGAGGAATGTATTGCTTCTGAATTTGTATGAATTGTATTAATTAAATTATAAATTACTTATAATACAAAATATATTTTGTATTTGTATAAATTTCCTTTCTTCCCTTCCTTTGATAAATTCATCACAGAGCTGTCCAACACCATTTGTAGACAATGCAATATAATACTCAAGATGGCAAGGGAAAAGAGAGTAAACATTTATACAGCTCTTCCTATGTGTCAAATGTTATGTTAATTGCTTACAATTTTTGTCTCATTTGATGTTCTCAACAACCCTGGCAGGTAAGCACTGTTACCAAGGCATATAGCAGCTAAGTGAATTGTCCAAAATCACATAGCTAGTAAATACCTGAAGCTGCATTTGAACTCAGGTCCTCTGACTCTGGGCCAAGCACTGTGTCACTGGCTCCAGAAACTGAATCCCTTGATATATAATGTCACAGGTTCTAAGTCAAAAACTATTACCTTTGCACTTATCTGCTGGATTGGGAGCCAGAGGATTCCCAAAAAAACCATCTCTGCAGCGGTCACAATAAAAGCCAGCAGTGTTATAGATGCATTTTAAGCACTCTCCAGTTAATCTGTTACAATTCCCAACCGCATTGGGATCAATGTTGTCACTACATTGACAAAGTCGGCAAAGTCTTGTAGGGCCATTTTCGCCAAGTGGATCTCCAAAATAGCCATCATCACAAAGTTCACATCTTTTACCTGCAAAGCAAAAAAATCAATGTTAGGGATTAAAATAAGGACAAAAACAAAGTCATTATATAATTCTCAAGTTTCCCTTGCCAAATGGCTATTAAATATTATGAACTAGTTATTGGATAAAAGCCACCTAAGACATACTAAGCTCATTGAATTGTCAATTATACTAGTGATAATGAAAGGATTCATACCAAATAGCCAGAGAGAAGTTCAAGTTCTTCACAGGAGTACCCTAAGCTATAATTACAGAACAATGACATTTTAAAAAAAGCCCTGAAGGTCTAGAATAGTGGTTTCCAAAGTGGCAGACACAAGATATTCTACTGTGATGTGGTAAAATAACAGAAATTCCATTTAAACTTTTAACTGAAAATAAAGAAAGCACCTAAGTTTTATTAAGTATTTGTATGTAGAATAGAACCAGTACCTACATTTCATTTGTCAGTCACATACCCTGTGAGATATGTGAGAATGTCAAATGGCATTCTTATTTGTTCATTTTCTTTGAGCATACTGCAATATATTATAGGTTAGGTATGCCCAGCTAAGTATCCTTATAAACCATATTATCTAGTTTTTGTTAACTTTCACAAAATGGGCAAGGAGGTTAAAAAGATTCCTCTGAAGAAACCATGGATTATTGTAATTATGACAATATTAAAGATATACACACAAGTTAACAAGAAAGTAGCAGAAATGATAATACAAGCTCTGTTCACAAGCCACATTACAAGGTAAAACCATCAACAACTTAATTAGATTTGATGAGAAGGCAGTCCCCAAATTTGAAATAGGATTTATAAGCTAGGAATAATGAATTTCAACCCAAGTATAAAATATGCCTTCAGATATTATTTAATAATAGTATGAAAACATCACAATTAGCAAAATTTTAAAACTAAACTTTTGTTCTCAAAAAGATTGGCGTCACCTACAAAATTCTCATTACTTTTGCACTTAAATTTGAAATCAGAATCTCCTAGTGTGCACTATTATCTTTCAAAGTGTCTCACTGGTTTTTAAAGAACCCACTTATTAAAAAAAAACAAAACAAAACAAAAAAAAAAACCCTTCTCTTTAATTCACAACATCCACAGAGATGATGTAATTTGATGCAAATTAAACAGAAACTTCTGCCTGACTAGTGGATGGGGCAGAAAAATGAGTATCGCAACAGAGTAAGAACAATTAATATGACACACTTCTTATTTTTGTTTTTATACATCTTTAAATTATCTTCTTTAGTTAAGACAGCCACTAAAACCAAGTATCAAAATTAAGTGAATATAAAACTAGACTTCTGAATAGCTGTATCTATCATGAAATGCTAAAGAGTTTTAAAATTAATGCAGCACACTAAAAGCATTGATATTAATATTAAGGAAATAATCTTTAAAATTTATCAAATAAAAATTTCTTTAAATTATTCTTTTTTCATCCTTTTAAAATTTTGGGTTTTAAAACATGTCCAATTTAAAATTTTCTTTTACTAATGGGATTTATGTTTAAAAAAAAAAAAAAAAGACTTTCAAGAACACTAGACCAAGAATGAGCAAATGACCACATATGGCTTGCTGTATTTTGTATGACGATATAAAGTAAGGATAGTTTTTACATTTTTAAGGGGGGAAAAAATCAAAAGAATTATATTTCATCACATTAAAATTATATGAGTCAAATTTCAGTATTTGTAAATACAGTTTTATTGGCACAAAGCCATACTCATTTATTTGCACTACAACATGTGTAACAATGACTTCATGCTACTCCTCAGTACACTTCAAGCTGCAGTACCTCAATTATAACTCAACATTTCAGTACTATTTATATTGCTTTATGATGACATTTTGTTTTATAATTATCAGTCGATATCCATCATATCAAAACAAGAAGTAAAAGGTAGAATGTTGAATGTTTAAAGTACAGTAGATAATAGATCATTTTGTTTTCAAAGAAGTGGCAAATTATTGTGTTTATTATGCAATGACACTTTATCTATGCTAAAAGAATACAATATACATTATGAGACTAAGCACTCATGCTGATATATTCCTAACTACTCACAGGAGAGCAAATCAGGAAAATTAGAAAATGTAAATATTATAATATCTCACCACAGTAGAAATTTAAAAATGTGAAAATGAGCCTACAACTAGACCTTTTATATTGACCAAGCAAGAAAATTGTTTACTGATAATGAGTTAATTAATCATGTTTGATTGTAATAGCCAAAGAAATTTATCCAGAGAAAATAAACATAAAAGCCTATTAACTTTTTGGCTCAATTAAAATCAAGTATGTTTTGTAGATCAGTTTTTGGCAATACCTAACTGTGGTAAAAAAAACATTTTCAAAGATCAAATACATAAAATTTCATTACAGATTGGTATTAACAGATGAACATTTGCAACTAATTCTGATAATAGGGAACACTAACTTTAAATTCTAATTAAACAATATTATTCCCCCATCCAAAACAAAGAGTTCCATTTCTCTCATTAGCAGATCTCTATTGCAAATTTTAAAAGTACTCAAATACTATTATATTTTGAATTTTGACAATAAAAAAATTTGTGGAAATTTGTTTTCCTCCTTGTTATATAGCTATATACTAAATATTCTCTAATTTGCTTATTGGCCCATAAAGTCTATTTTACTTACTATCTAGACTTTAATAGAAAGTTTGTCAACCTCTGATCTACTGCCTCCCCTTATTTTCCAAAAGAGGACATCAATATGGAGAAATATGATATAATTCACCCAAAATGAGTCATAGAGTGAAAGAAATGTCAACAAGTCATAGGTCCTGGCTTCCAGGCTAATGGTCTTTCCACTACCAGGTTCATGCTGGGTTAATAGTTCTCTTTACAGCCTTTAGTCTCCAAAGCCAAGCAGGTTAAAACAGGGAATACCCTTATGTTCATGGGGGAGAAGTTAAAATGTTTGTTTTCTAGATTTTCCTTAGACTATCCCATTCTCAGGCTCTTATCCTCTTCTGAATAATTATGCATTTTAATCTAAAATATCAGATTATGGCTTCTAAACAAAACTATTAAAATCAAATCAGGAAGAATTTAGAACAATAAGTGAGATACTTGTCAACCAGAAGACTTAATTCTATTTTTAAGCCTGTATATTTTTTTCTTTTTAGTGTTCAGAACAAGATGGAAAACAGAAATTTTAAATTTTATATAAAGTTCATTTTTAAAAAAACATTTTCTATAAATGAGATCATCAATGATTTTCCTGATAGTAAGACTCAATTGATAGACAATCAAATAATTCTGTATTTGTATTCCTGTTCTTTTCTCTGATTTTCCAGCTATACTAAACAAGATTTTGTCAACACAAAAACAGTCTGGAGGGAGCCAAAAGTCTAGAGTCTAAGAATATTGCTAGAGAATTTCTCTACTAATACAGATTTAAATCGCCTGAAGAAATGAAGCAAGTAATTACTGAAGTCCCAGCATTCATTCTAGCAATTAGAAGCAATAGATATGTCTAAAGATTCTAGTTAAACATATAATGGATTACTTGCCATCTAGGGAAGGAGGTAGGGGAAAGGGAGGGGGGAAAAATTGGAACCCAAGATTTTGCAAGGGTGAATGTTGAAAACTATCTAGGTATATGTTTTGAAAATAAAAAGCTTTATAAAAAAATTTAGTTAAAGTCCAAATTTTACAAAAATATATGAGATATCACCTTTAATATAATTGAAGATGGCCTTTCTCATCTTAATATATTGAACACAAAGCTAATACAATGAATATTCATCTGGTTTGGTATTACCTAATAGATATAAAAATTGCTACAATACTCTTACAGATTAGGACAACTAAATATTTAAAACAAAAAACTTCCAGATAAACTCATAGCATCACTGTGAAGAAACAATCTCAGTAAAGACAGTTGAAAATGTAGAATTACCAGTGGTGCCAGTGGGACAATTGGTGCATACCACCTCCTTTGTCTTGGGCACAACGGCACAACTTGAGCCTCCTGGGCATGGACAAGGTTGACAATCAGAGGAAGTACCAGCTGTTGAATCTCCATAGTAGCCATCAACACACTTTTCACAGTGTGGACCAGCTGTGTTATCTCTGCAGTTACAAACACCTATTGAAGGCAGGAAATGAAAGGAATAAATAAATGCACATAATAAATAAAACCTCTTACCCTTGCTCGTCCCTTAAAAAAACAAAACAAAAAAACAGAAAATTCAAAACTTGTAGCTGCACCAGATGACATCCTTACCTGTCTCAGGATCACAGGTCTCACTATGTCCATTGCAAGTACAAAGCACACAAGGACTGTAAGGTCCAAGACTAGGTGTTTCCCTTTTGTATCCTGAGACACACAGTTGACAAAACTGCCCTCCATATCCCACAGGGCAGGTACAGGACTCTACCCAAACTGCAGGGACCCCAGGTCCACGCTGAGCACTTGCCAAAGTGACATCATCCAAATATCCAGCACCTATGTATGAATGTAGAACAAAGCAATTTATCAACAATTACTAATAGTCATTGAGTTTTCATTGAATTATAAGACCTTGTACGACCCTTAAGTCACTCCATCCACTTACATGGTAGCCCAAGAAAAGGCCATATAGAAAATTATTACTTACACTTCTATGAATAATGTCAAGGTATTACACAAAAATATTTATCTAATGCTTTCCAAACTTATGAGATACAATTTTCAAATGATTTCCTAGAAGAAATGAGGGCCTATTTATGATGAGATAAATACCTAATGATGAGGTCTATACCTCATTAAATTACGATTAATTGAGATCTAGTGGCAGGATTGGGGTACAGGGAGTCACATGGAGCTCCCCTGCATCCCCTTTGGATTCAGCGCAAGGATACAAAGTTAAATGAGGTCTAGCGGCGGCGAGGGTCCCCTGTAAATGAATTTACAGGCCCGAAAACCTAGATTGATAAAAAGAGGTTTATTGTAGGGTTTGGAAGTAAGGTTAAAGTCTGGTTAGTAAAGGTATTAGATTGAGGAAGAAATACACCACAAGTGGTAGGACAGAGTCTGCAAACCATGGTTGCCTGGCATGTTTCAACTCTTCGCCAAGGGATGATTCCTGATTGGCTCTTTTATCTGCTTGAAGGGGCATATGGGTGGAGCCCAGGTTGATTCCTCGATGGCCAGAACCCACCAGGTGGAGGTTGGGCTATCTGAGCAGATCATTAGAATGGGGGCTGAAAACCCAAGCCAGCTCAGATCCAGTGGGGGCTGGGTACAGCCCAAACTGGCTCAGATATGGATCTTTCCCCTTGGAATACAAAAGGGTGGTTTTGATCAGATCTTGTAAATCAAAGGTCAGTCCCAAAGGAAGTTGGAGATCAGACAAGGAATCTCAAAGGGGCTATCACCCCCCATCAATTTACATGATGAAAATCATTCTATTTATGACATCTAATGCTTAAAATAATTGTTAGAAGACTGGCAACTAGAAATTTCTTTTTTCTGATTTTAGTCTACCAATGACTCTGCTATAACTTTAAACATTATTGGGGCAGCTAGGTGGTGCAGTGGATAGAGCACTAGCTTTGAATTCAGGAGGACCTGAGTTCAAATCTGGTCTCAGACACTTAACACTTCCTAGCTGTGTGACCCTGGGCAAGTCACTTAACCCCAGCCTCAAAGGGGAAAAAAAAAAAAAAAAAAAAACCTTTAAACATTATTTCCCATTTCATCTGTGAAACAAAGTACATTATATAAACAAAGTTGAATAGAATCCATATTTTGAGGGGCACATGACTCATACATGTGGGACATTGTTAATTTGGAAAAAATGGTATTAATCATAATACTCCATTAGGATGGGTTTTTCTCTTCTCCTAACCTTCCTGGTTGTTCTGTCATGAACATCTGACACTGCTCATCACTCCCGAAACTCTCTCCTCCCTTGGCTTCTGAGACAACCTTTACTGTAAGATTACAATGGTTAAAGAACAATACATAACAAATGAAGTATAAAGCACTGTGTGAAATCTGAGTATTGAACCTGCAGAACTAAACACATCCCAGGGTAGTAGTAACTAACCATTGTTGATGAGCCCTCCAAAATGATGGAGAACAAAGATTAGGTCTCACAGGACAAAAGGTGGGTGAATGTCCTGATTTTTACAAGAAGGAAAAAGATTTGTCAAATTACAAGTCTGTGAACTTGACTCTTATTTCTATTGACATTTTGGGAATATATGATTAAAAAGATGATTTGTAAATCTCTAGAGGGGAAAATAGTGATCACTATAATCAGGATAGATTCATTAAGAAAGGATCATATCAGAATAACGCAATAGTGTTGAATTCAGCAAATTGTCAATGAGAATGAGTTAGGAATAAGTAATCTGGAAGTTAATCACACAGTGTTTTATGGCAAATCAATCAACAAGTATTTTTTAAAGCATTTACTATGGCCAGGCACAATGGATATAAAGAAAACAAATAAACATTTCCTCCTTGCAAGGAGTAACTTTCTAATGGAGGAGACAAATATATATATATATATATATATATATATATATATATATATATATATATATATATATATATATATATATAAGTATAAAATGAAATGAATCTGCACAACTTAGTTAAGTAGTAGGTAATTTCGAAGTGAAGGTACACGTGGGAGAGATCAGAAAGTTTCATGCAGAAGATGGTAATTGAGCTTGTCTTAGAGAAAGAAAAGGATTCTTATGTGTCAAAGGGAAAAGTCTCGAACTATTATTTAAACATTTTACTGTCATCTAAATTGTTATGTGTTTGTGTGTTGTCTTACCAACTAAAACAAAAATTCCTTGAGGATAGGGATTGTATCCCGTATCTGCAACTCACAACCTGGCTATAGCACAATGCCTAGAACAAAGCAGGTATACAACAAATACTGATTTAACCAATTAAAGTCAAGCATCTGTGAGCTAAGTTATGTTGTTCTTGCCTTTTTTGTTTGTTTTTAAACACTGTAATCATATTCCCTCTAAGGATTTATTACATCTTCAGGTGAAAAGATTCTTATTTTTTTAAAAAATCAAATACTGTAATTTAAAATTGAGATTTATTTTGTCTTTGAAGCAAAAATTTTCTTTGAGTGTGACCATAAAAGATGAAATAAAGCTTTGCTAACTAAGATTTAGCTGAGTTGGTTCTTCAGAAAGTGGGGCACTAGTTGATGAATTATTTTGGCCAAAGCAACTAATTTAACTCAATGTCTAAGATAGTAGAGGATGGATGTGCACACATGCAAATCTTTATCAGTCAAAAGGAGTTTCTGTACAAATTACCAAAGGTCCAATATATAAGGATCAAGTGAAAATGGACATTTTTATACTATATACTTTTCTTGAATTCTAAACTTCATATTTAAAACTCAGAGAATTTGTAAACTGTGGTAATTCTGTTAAGCACCTTTAAAATATGTACTTTTGTAGTATTATCACACAACATTATGGATTCTAAAGCAATAAAACTTACATACTACTTTAAGTGTGAGTTACTCTGGATTCTACAACTTGATCACCATCCCTTAGAGCCTTCCAAATTATTCTATAACTTACTTCTCTCACTGTATGTCCCACGAATCTTGATAGAAGTTAAATTATTTAGTAGTTTTTGAAATTCAAAAGGAGTAAGGGTAGGTCTCCAGGGATAATCTGTTGCTTCGTGAAGTCTGTGGGGAAAAGTTCATATTAGCTTCTGTAGTCATAGTCTCTGGAATTCACAATGCACTCTGCTTATTCTACAACCAATGCAATATAGTAAATGTACAAAGGGAAAAAAAAAAAAAAAAAAAAATCCAGATCTTTTAGTTAGTCTGATAATCCTTGGAAAAGACAAATAGTAGGAAGTCATCCTTTTACATCAAGGATATTAGGTAAACAAATACCACTCAAGATAAGACCCACAAGTCACAGCAATCCCAACTCCTCATTCCTTTCTCCCTCATTCCAATAGCAAAGATGGATATGATGCATCGCCTTACCTAAAAACGTATTTCACAGTGGTCTCACTAGGATAGGAGTTGCCCTGAGCAATTAAAGGAACAGATACTCTAAGACCAGCTCCTTCAAGGACCAGATCTTCTGCAGAGAGTCGTGTATCCCGTCTTTCCACTCGAAAGGAGAAAGTGAGATTCTGACCATAACTCAACAGGTGGTTACCTAAAAACTTGTCTGAAATACAGAAACAATACACCAAAGATATGAAATAAAGTTGAAATATGGATATATGAAAGTACCAAATAACATCGTTCTAGTTTTACATACCAGGAGCAATGAAATATATGGGAAAGTAGCTCTCTGAGATCACAGAGATCTCTTGGCTCTCAGAAGACCACTGGAGTGATGTCTCAGAGCCGTCCCGCTCTTCAGCACGCCATCCTTCCTTATCTAGAAGCAGAAAATGAAAATAAAAGTGCTTTTGTAGTAATGCCATGTAAAAACTGTAACTGACTATGCTATATTTCTTGTGTTATACTTTCATCTATTTAGCATTTAATTTATACCTGCCATTAAACTCTAAAATTTTCTCAACCATAATTTTCTCCATTAAATAAAAAAAACAAACCAAAGTAAAAACCACACTCTCATCACTGGGTGTTTCTATCACCAAAACACTTCAAATCTCAGAAATCATTATGAGTCCTCCTTTTAATAATTAAACTACAATCTTAGCTGTTCTGTTATAGAAAGACCCAAATTACCTATCTGGAAAGTGGAAGTGATGAAGTGGACACTATATCCTTCAGCATTCGTGCAGACAGAAGAATGCCCAAAACAAAAGCAAGGGGTACAGCCTCGAGGATTGGATGATTCCAAGTGAAAAAATCCAGGCTTGCACCTATAGATAAGTGGGAAAAGAGTTAGCTATTTACAGCTTAGGATGTCACCAGGAAAAATATAGTGTAGGGACAACAAAGATTAGTTACCTCTCACAACTGAATCCTTCCACGTTGTCTTTACAAACACAACGCCCAGTTTCAACATTACATTCATCTGTACTTCCAGCAGGGTTGCAAGAACATGGCCTATTGAATAGAAAAAAAGATAAAAATGTATACATACACACACACACACAGTATAAATTGGAGAAAGAAATCTCACTTTGAAACAGTCAGCTTTTAATAATATAATTTAATGAACAAGTTTACAGATAAAACAACAAATTCAAAACCCATCTATAGATGTATATATAGATTATTCAGAATACATTTCAAAATCAAATACATATTTGGTTTTGAAATGCATTCTAGCTTGGACTTGGAGATATTCCATTTAAAAGACCAATTTTCACACTAGATTGCTTCCAACCTACCAATCTACTTGGTGTCACTCGCTACCAGGAGATCAGAACCTGATCAACAACAGAGAGGAGAGGGTTCTCATATATTGGTGTATATGAGGCATAAAGTGAAAAAGATAGAACATTGCATCTAAAGTCAGAAAGATCTCTGGCCTTGGGCACTTCATAGCTCTGTGAACCTGGAAAGACAATTTTGCCTCTGTATCTGAGGTCTATTGTGAGGAACAAATGAGATAATAATTATAAATCTTATATAAAAATTATAAATTATAAAGGGATTTCCAATGAGGAAGTATTATGTAAAGTTAAAAACAAACAAACAAAAAAAAACCCCAACTATATTAGAAATGTTTTTCCCCAATGAAAGATTACTGTGCCATAACAAATAATAATTATGAAGACTTCAGAGAAACATGAGGATGAGAGGTATATGAAAACAATATACTTCAATAACTACAAGGAAAATGAAAGACTCCCCCCCCAATAAAAGTGAATGATAAACAACTATAATAATCATCAAGCTAGATCCCCAAAGATGAAAAAATGAGGCTTTTTTTTTTCAAGATGGATGGGCAAATAGAGTGTGGAAAACTGCATACATAGTCAGATGCATATGCAGTGGATGTGTCGGCTACTTTTGTTTCACTACTTTTTTCTTATCCTTTTTTATTCTTTGTTGCAAGGGATGATTCTCTGACTAGGTAATACAGATAATGTATTCGGAAGCAGAGGTGATGTAAAAAATAAATAAATGAAATTTAAAAAGACACTGATAAAGAAATACATTTCCTTCCGATCTGTATACTCGGTATTTATTTCAAATTCCTTACCTGCATCCTGCCTCAGTAAGAGAGTGGAATCCAGGCTGGCACTGATCACATTTGTCACCCATCACACCTGGCTTACAGCTACATCGCCCGTAGTTATCACACTGCGTACTGAGAGAGCCTGTGTAGGACAAGAGGTCAATTTATAAAGCTCTGCTGTCCATCACAAGTGTGTCATAAAAGAAGCAGTGAAATAAAGTGTCAGATAAACTCCCATAGAATTGGCTAAACAAAAGTTATTTCTGAAAATTGACTGTGTTGAACTTTCAAATGGCTACAGGTATATCAAATATCAATTTTAAAAGTAGGAGTAATCTCAAATCTATGTTTTTAAAGCTAAATGTGAGATTAGCTATCATTTTCATCTTTCAGATAGCATTCAGTTGCCAATCTTAAGAAAACAGTCACAACAATGAAGATTGTTACTGATCATTTAACAGTTAAGAGATCACAAAATTTCCTATGATTTTATTCTGTTAAATAAAGCTCACAAAACAGAAATAGTCTCCAATTCTATTTATAATTTTATATTATGCTATTAAATTATATGAATTATAGTAATTTACAAAATTATTATTCAAACCAACACACACTTTTTAAATATGCCAGAAAATTATATTAAAGTTTAACATGAATCAGAACAGGAGTAATCCCATATTAATTAAAAGGAAAAGTACACATTTTATCCTTTGTTTCCTAAGATGTTCTGGTAACCAAAGTTTTACCTATGAAGTATGTACAGTGTATAGATTTTAAAATGTGGCTTTAAACAGTAATAGTGCAGCTAAGGGCAATCTTGATCTGAAAGAAGGTTCTGCCATTTTACTTACCAACAGGGCTACAATGGCATGGCAGGCATGCTTCTTCATTTCCAAGGCGATAAAAATTCTCCCGACATCTTTCACAATTGGCACCATCAGTATTATCCTGACAGTTGGTACAGTGGCCACCATGGCCCGTAGAACGATATAGTTCAGGGTCAAAGTAACATTCTTGTGATCTTCCATTGCAGTTACAAGCTGCAGAACAAACCATCTAAGTTAACCAGACATAAGACAATCAAAGGAATGTAAAACAGGCAATTCCTTTCCTCCAATATTCCCTCTGATTGATTTTTATAAAGTCTGCTGATAAATCTGTGGTGTTAGGATAAGAATAATCTACGTTTTAATAGGAAGCATCATTCTGGATTCATTAAGTTGCTAAATTATCAAGGTTAAGTTATGTTTAAAAGCAATATTAATACTACCATAAAATATTAAGGAGCTCCTATAATGGGAAAAAAAAATTTAATCTAGTAGGTATTCACATTAACATTAATAGCCAAATCCTTGTCTCTTGGTCCCTGACCCAAAAACAAAATGCTTATGTATACCAAGCTAAGATTCTATCTTAAATTTTTTTAGGCACCAACAAACATGAACCAATGACAAGCCATGAACTTCAATCTCAAATCTTCTTATCAATGTTGTATCTAAACCATGGTATAATAAAAGGTTAAGTTGAGTGTTCCTATAAAACTCAGAATGGGCAAAAAGGTAAAGTTCCAATGACATTCAGAGCTTCTTAATCATAGGAAAATCTTATCTTCAAAAATGTTGACTGTTTTGAGAAAGTCTGGGTCTTAAGGTCAAATTTTCAGGATTTAATATTATTCTTGAAGAATAAAAAAACACTGAAGACATTCTGGAAATGCACAGAGACTGAAAACCCAAAGCAAAAAGGAATTCATTTTGCTCACATGCCCCACAATAGTTTTAAAGAACTCCTTAAAAAAATAATAAATAAAGAGAGAAAGAATAGAGATAGACCTCTCTGTGGTAACCTGGAACCCTAAATGCCACTGTAGTTATTTTTTTTCCTGAGGCAATTGGGGCTAAGTGATTTGCCTAGGGTCACACAGCTAGGAAATGTTGTGTCTGAGGCCAAATTTGAACTCAGGTCCCCCTGACTTCGGGGATAGAGCTCTATCCATCTCACCACCTAGCTGCTCCCAATGCCACTATATAATATCCACTATCACACCTATATAGCAAACTACATCATTTACTGGGAACTCAGCAAAGTTATTTTGCATCCTCATGTAAACAAAATTAAAAGAAACACTATATATGATAGAGTCGCTCCATTCTACCCATTAAAATCCTAGTCTAATTTTGTATCATAGAATGGGGGTGACCCTGGATTCTCAAAGGTTTAAACCAATGAAACAAAAGTCTTGGTAGGTGCCACTATGATAGATAAATTTTAAATAAGGACATGGTATCAAGTAGACTGAACACATAGTGATAAATTTTTCAGTCATAGTAAAGTCTCAAAAACAATCCACTAACTCACAAAAGAACTGTAATCTGTACCAAGGAAAGAAATGAACAAACCATAGATCTTTGGATTTCATTGAAATCAAGAAAGTTTCCTGAAAAAGAGTGAATAATTCTCAGTAAATGAATAATTACCTATTGAGGAGTGGGGGAATGTTTAAAGGACAACACACTGTCATAGATAATTCTTCCCCCCCCCCATAAGATATGTATAAATCTATGCATTACTTTTTTAAGTCAATAAGTTGACAATTTTCTTCTTTCAAGTAAGCATATAATCTCTTCTATTCCTCCTTCCCATGCTCTTTTTCCTACACCTAAAATGATAAGTGATATCTCCACAAATATACATTCTAGTTTTGCTGAAGGGTAATCTAAGTCGTAAACCATCCACCCCACCCTCCACAAAGCAAATTAACTCAAAAATATTTGCATAGTTGGATAAAATACCTTTGTCCTAGATTAACAGTTGACTTATAAGTGGAATAGTCTTATGTTCTTTTTTATTTTTTTTAACTGTGTTTATCTCTGTATTCATGGTTTTCCTTTACTGCCCAATTACTAGCAATGAGACTTATTAGTTTTTTACAATGAAAAAGCTTGCTTCAGTAATTTTTTTAAGTATCCAAACTATTTTAGAGGACAAGGATAAGATAAAGAGGGGTTGAGTTCTAAATCTTTTGATTTTGTAATCCTTGTCAAATTAGACATATGTGAGGAAAAGAAGGATGTAGAAGAGAAATTCAACAAAAACAGTTCCCACTATGGTTATGGAAAACTTGCCACTTTATGAGGCAAGCTGCTCCATTTTTGGACAGCTCTAATTACAATAAAATTCTTTCTTCTATTAAGATGAAATTTACCTCCCTTAAACAATCCTTATTAAGCCTATGTTCCACCCTCTGAGGCCAAGCAGATCTAGAGCTTTATAATTCTTTGTATCAATTCCTTTAGCTCTAAATCAAGCATATTATATTTTACATTGTAATGTCTTGCCAAGAAAGAAGAACTCAAATAGAAGATAAAACCCAAATATGACTTCTTTCAGGGCTTATAAGTTGTTTCCTTTTTCATTACTTAGTAAACTGTGTCTATATGGTTTCATACTCCTCTCTCCCACCTTACCCCCACTCAAGCATAAATACAACAATCCCCAGAAAGAATAGTGGAAAATTTCTGAGTTTCTTCTTTATTTCTTCCCAGGTAAATCAAAAGCTACTCATATTCTGCTACCTTCCCATATCACCAAACTAAGTAGCCTGACATCCAAAGAAGAATAAGGGGGAAGTTGATGCTTGATCTACAAAATAATTTCAAACAGTCGAATCTTTATCACTACATACGATTACAATTCTACCTCAAAATTATGTTTATATTGAACAGTTCACGAAATAGATACAGCAATTTAACATTGTTATTATAAGGTAATACAGGAATAACATGAACCTAGGTAAAGTTTTGAATTCCAATGTCTTAAGTTTGTATATAATTGGCTTCTTTTGTGTCTGTAATTTCCTATTAATGTGACTACGCTCTCCCACTAAACTCCCTCAATATTCAAATGGATACTAAATTTTCCTCTTAACAAAGAAATAAAATGAAGCAATTCACATGCTCCCTTTTTCTCTACTGGGGATTCTAAAGACAACCTCCAGATTTTTTAGTGGGTATCAAATGCGGGGTACTTACGCAAACATTCGCTGGCACTCTCTGCAGTTGCTCTCCTCCATGGCCGGTCATTAAAGAATGGGAGACACTTTTCACAATCTACTCCATAGGTGTTGTGTTTGCAATTACATACCAACTTATCAAAGTCCTTCTTCACACACTCACTCGCATGTCCATTGCATTTACACCTGCAGAAAGAAGTAAACTAATAAAATACAATTCCCAAAGAGCCTCAGAAAATGATGCTTCTGGGCAGTAAGGTTACAAAGACAGAACAGTACTCAAGAGGATTTCGGAGTTTTCTAAGATCAGGGATAAAGGGAAAGTTCTGAGCAGAGATAATTTATGTCACAATGTGTTAAGACAATAACACAACTGATATGTGGTCACTGTTAGTACCTTTTCCAATGTGTAAATCTTTACCTGATATGATTATGCACAAAGGACTCATGGTATAACTACTTACCCAGAGGATATGAGATAGATTGTAGCATTTATTTTAAACTAAATTAAATGACTACTACCTTGCTACAAAAGCAGGAGCACTACAAGGTTCAGTTTTAATAAACCAATGATCTTAACAAAGAAAGAAAACCAGTATGAATAATAATCTTGCTGTTAGTCAACCACTTTCATAACGGAGTGGGTAAAAAGAAAGTAGGCTAAAGATTGTGAAGCCCGTCATTAGCAAGGAAGCAACATTTCAAAGCCCATGTCCAACTAATAGCCAGCAGACACATCTTCATGGACAAAGGACAACATAAAGTGAATAAAGCAAACTTCTTGTCTTTCTTCCATTCCATCTCTTCCACCCCTCGGACCTTCTCAAACCACCACTTTCTGCTCTGATCTCCCTTTCCTCTTTCTCAAACTTCAACCCAACACTTCATTATTTCAGTTCTACTTCTTGCCCTTGTCCTTTAGTCCTATGCTAAACCCCAGCCCTGGATTACTCAGAAATCACCCAACTCTGGGATTCTACCAACCTCCAATGATATTATCTCACAAGTTCACCAACAAATACAATGATTCTTCCTTTACATATCTGACATTTGTACATATAAACATAATAAAAATGAGGAATAAAATTTATTATGTAAAAAAAAATAGCAGGAATACTAATCATGATCTCAAAGTTAAAGCTGAAATACATTTAATCAAAAGAAAAAAATAAACAAACTACACCACAACTCAGCCATATGAATCAATAATGATTTAGCCTATTTAAAATAACTAGAGTATAAAGTTAAAATATTGCAGTGGTGAAGGAAATGATGAGTTGGTGAAGTTCAAAAAAGGTTAAAAGGCTTGGGACTCATGAAGAAAGATATCATCTACCTTTAGAGAAACAGAGGACAAATAAGCATACCACAAGTCTTACATAAACGCATATAAATGTATATGTATGATTATATCTATATATCTCCCTGATTAATTATAGCCTTCCCTGGGGATAGGATAGAAAGGCAGAAAAAAAAAGTAAAAAGTGCATAGCAGAAAACAAAAAAAACCCTAAAACCAAGCAAGGAAAAGATGGACAGCTCTAAACACAATGTGTAGTATTTATTAGATAGGCTTACTTGAAATATAAATTTATTGTTTTATATTTTGAATCCTATTATGTTCTGCTATGTACATGGCAATTTTTTTCTTATTTTGTATTTATGTTTTAAATACATTTTAAAAAGAATAAAGAAAAAAAAAATACCCAACATTCACAGTTCTTCATTACTCACATCAATTCTGGTCAGCCATGATAATATCGTTGATCTTGCCATTACCCACAAGTGTTTCATTTCTATGTTCATGAAGCCTGAAATTCCCTTCTGAGCTCAATCTTTAAAGTCATTTCACCACTCCTGTCTTGTAAGCCCAAATTTTGTTTTTTGTCCTTACCTCAATCTCTACCCTCAGTTCTCTCTTTCTTTCTCTTTATCTTGACCACTTGCTGAAGCAGTACAACTTTACACTGGCCTCTTCTTACACAGTCCCTAGCATGTTAATCTTAGTGCTTTACCCAGCCTCAGCTTTGGAATAATTTCACCATCTGCTGTTTTTCTGAATGAAGCTGGAGAAAACCAGGTCCACAACAAAAATGTTATATAATTTCAAAAAAAGCAGTACTTTTATATGTACTGTCACCACAGCAACTTTTCTAAATCTTTTTATCCCTCTAAAAGTCTCCTATGAATCCTATTCTGTCATTCTCTCAGCTAGAAACCTTGCCTCACTGAAAAAAACCAAGGCTACTTTCCACGAGCTCATCTGCCTCCCCCCCATTTTTCATCTCACAGAACTCTCAGAATCTCTCAGATTTTTTGTTTGCTTCCTTCATTCATCACACATGAAGTGGTGGCCCTTCTTGTAAATCTGTCTACAAGCACAAGTAACCCTATTCCAGTCTGTCACAATAAATTGCTTTCCATTATCAGCATCCAGAAAAAGGTCTATGGGGACTGAATGTGGATCACAACATAAGTATTTTCACCTTTTTTGTTGCTGTCTCTCTTTTTTTTTTCCTCTTTCACTTTTTCTCCCTTTTTGATCTGATTTTCCTTATGTGGAATGATAAATGTGGAAATATGTAAAAGAATTGC
Source organism: Sminthopsis crassicaudata (assembly GCF_048593235.1). Classification (NCBI taxonomy): domain Eukaryota; kingdom Metazoa; phylum Chordata; class Mammalia; order Dasyuromorphia; family Dasyuridae; genus Sminthopsis; species Sminthopsis crassicaudata. The sequence goes on along the minus strand of NC_133620.1, from coordinate 72,096,750 downwards.
ACATGTTTAACATATATTGGATTATTTGCTATCTAAGGGGTGGAGGAAAGGGAGGGAGAAAAATTTGGAACACAAGGTTTTGTAAGGGTGAATGTTTAAAAAAAAAACCTATCTTTGAATGTATTTTGAAAATAAAAAGCTTTTGTTAGGAGGCAGCTAGATGGTGCAGTGGATAGAGCAGCCCTGAATTCAGGAGGACCTGAGTTCAAATCTGGTCTCAGACACTTAACATTTCCTAGCTGTGTGACCCTGGGCAAGTCACTTAACCCCAGCCTCAGAAAAAGAAAAAAAAGAAAAAAAAAAGCTTTTATTTTAAAAAAATTGCTTCCTTCTTTCATGCCCACTCTAACTTATCTTCAATGTCTCCCTATGTACTAGCTGCTTCCTTATTGCCTATGTGCGTGTGGAGGAACAAGCAATGTGGTTTCTCAGAGATTATCCACTAAAGTTAGTGAAGCCTTAGGCCAGGGGTTCTCAAACTATGTCCCATGGGCCAGATGCTGCCACTGAGGACGATGTTTATATGGCCCGCCAGGTGATGGCAAATGGGCTGAGGGATGGAGACAGAGTATGAGTTTTTGTTTTTGCTATAGTCCAGCCCTCCAACAGTCTGAGGGACAGTGAACTGGCTCCCTATTTTAAAAGTTTGAGGACTATTGCCTTAGGCTTTAGTTTTGATTTCCTAGAAATCATGTGATCTTAAAAATGGTGGGGAGTTGGGAGATGTTGGGTACTGCTTGTCTATTTAACCATGCTCTCTATTTATGGATCCAGCTTTCTTCATTCTGACTAATGCGGAGTGCAGACTACCCCCTTCTCGCAAGATTCTAAAAACTTTCTATCTTCACTTTGAGAGAACTCTGAGTAGTCAATTTGGGTTAGGGTCTCTGTACCCCACACATCTACAAACAGGACCAGGTCTCCCTCATGCTCAAAAAAATAAACAAAAAATCCACAACCCTCCCTCTTGAGACTTCATATACACTAAGTATTGTCATTTATCTCTCCTCCCTTATGTGACTCAATTCCTTGAGAGGGATATCTACAATAAGTGCTTCCACTTTCTTTTCTCTTGTTTTCTTAACTTCTTTTCAATACTGTCTGTCTTCTGACCTCATCATTCCACCCATACTGCTCGCTCCAAAATTTCTAGTGATCTCTGAATTGTCAAATCCAATGGCCTTTTCCCAATCCTCATTCTTAACCTCTCTACAGTCTTTGCCATTGTCCATCTAGGGGACACTATTTTCTCCTAGTAGTTCTCTCATTTATCTGACCACTCCTGCAAGTCTCTCCAGGTCATATCTGCTAAGCATGGGTATAATTGTTTTCTATGGATTCATAGAATAGAATAGATTCCAGTGGATTCACTGATCATTTCTAAGCAGATGATTCTCAAAACTACTTATTCAGCTCTAATTTCTCTCTTGTGATATCCAATCTCACATCTTCAAATGTCTATTGTCCACCTCAAACTAGATGTCCCAAAGACTTCTTAAACTCAACACATCCAAACTCTCCCCTCTTCCTAGCTGTGCTATAACTTTCTAGCATACTATTTACTTACTCAAACTCACAAATTAACTGCTATCCTAATAATTCTCTTTTCATTCTCTCTCACCCAAAATATCCTACCAGAAGTCCCATCTTTGTGATTCTATCTTATTTGCATCTCTTTACACACCCCTTATCTCCTGCAACTGCACCTCATACCTGAGCTACTAAATAAGCTATTAATTAGTCATCCTGCCTCATTTCTCCCCCACTCCACTCTCAACCACTTAGCTGCTATGATCTTCTTAAAGTCTGACCATGTCACACTTCTGTTCAATAATTCCAGTAGGTCCCAGTTATTTCTGAAATCAACTAAAAAACCTCTGTTTATGTTTTAAAGTCCTTTACTATAAGGTCCTTTCCTGACCACCCTGCTGTTCATTCTTTATAATACTGCACCTTCCTACTGCTTGAAATTTCATGGCTTGGGGCAGCTAGGTGGCGCAGTGGATAGAGCACCAGCCCTGAATTCAGGAGGACCCGAGTTCAAATCTGGTCTCAGACACTTAACATTTCCTAGCTGTGTGACCCTGGGCAAGTCACTTAACCCCAGCCTCAGGAAAAAAAAAAATTTCATGGCTTGCCTCCGAAGCCTACAATTAATTCTCTTTTTTTCTTTTCCACCTCTTGGTTTTCTGAGCTAAAATCTTATATTCTCCAAGAGGCCTTTCCTAATCCCCTTTAATGCTAGAGCTTTTCCTTTCTTCATTCTCTAATTTATCTTGTATATAGTTTTTGTTGTACATAGTTGTTTTCATATTGTCTTCCTTACTAGAGTGTGATCCCCTTGAGATCAAGGGCTGTTTTTTGCCTTTCTTTGTATCTCCAGAGCTTAGCCCAGTACCTGGTAATGTAAAAGGTACTTAATAAATGTTTGCTGACTTGTTGAATAGAGGGTAATGACAATATCTCATTATTTTTGTATACTTGGAAACAACTAACATAAGGGATTATTCATAATAAGCAATTAACATGCAAACTTCATTTGATACAGCATTTTAAAAACCTAGTAGTTTTTAATAATTAAAACTCTAAACCAAAAAACAGTTGTCAAGATAACTCTCCTCGCATGTTTACAGAAGTATTGTGTATAAAGTATCATGTAAAAAACTAGAGTTAAAAATGGGATTTAAAATAAAAAAATAATTTCAAGACAAGAAAAAAACTATTCTATTTTGGGTGTATTAGACAAGGTTTATGGTGGCAGCTGTGCTAAGCCTTGAAGGAAACAAAACATTCTAAGTGTGTAAGGCAAAAAAGCTGCATAAAAGGGGAGAGATTGTGAAAAGGCATAGAGAGAAGCAATGCTATATCAAGTTCAGAGAATAGCTAGTAGGTGAGGTTGGTGGGAAAAACAATGTGTGAAAAGGACTTATAAGAAATCTTATCTGGAAAGAATAAAAATCTAGTGACATAATTAATAAATGTTCACTTCCTTTTAATTATAATTTAATAACTACTTACCTGCCACCCACTGCAAAATCAGAAATTGCATAATAATAAGACTTCAAAACTTTGGGGTCATTAAATACTTCATCTCCAAAAGTATTTAGGCGATTTAGGGTTACTCTAATGTCTGTGGCAGTTACCCATTCCTAAAAAACAAAAAAAAAAAGGGAGAGAAATGAAGAGGCAAAATAACATATATATTTTTTTAAAAACTAAAAAAAAAAAAAGAAAAAAAAAAAAAAAAGGATTTGGTATGAAATTAGGCATTGCACCACAGTACAATCTTGAGCTTATATAAAAATACCTACCTTCCAATATCAACCCTCTAGTCATGTTCAATAGCTTTCAGCTTTATGGTATATTTCTACTTTCTCAATTTTGCTTCTATTCTTCTTAGGTAGATCTTTAAAAGCCTCCCTTATATCAACTGATATACTTCAAATCTTTTCCTAAACCACACACAAAGATTATCCTGCTACATGTAGATTTTCTTCTTTCATTTTGAGTAGCTCTTGAAAACTCCTTTTCCATCTCTCCCATTTCTCTATCCCTCTGCCCTTTTCCTAGTTTTTGTCTTCTCTCTCTTCCTCCCCCATCCATTCCCAGTTTCTGTCTTCATTCCCTTTTTTTGCTCCGACTCCTTCCCACTCCTTTATTTCAAAGATAACCACCTAAATAGGAGACGATTACCCTGATTTTAGTGGAACTTTAAAAACAACTCCTACTTAGAATCTCACAATTTCACTTGCTTTATTTGCATACAATTCAATTAGTTATACAAAGATAGTTTTCAGAATACACCTTTGCAAAATTTTTGTGTTCCAAATTTTTCTCCTCTTTACCTCTTCCCCCTTTCTAAGACAACAAGCATGATATATGGCTGTAAGAGTACAGAAAAGGGAGTTAGAAAGCAAATATTTAATGGTACAAGAAATAATAATCACTCATAATTTCTACTCCAGTGATTACTTTTCCTATAAAAATTGTATTGTTCATTCTCTAAGATATTAAAAATGCACACACATATACATAAACACAAATATTTACAAAATCCCAATGGGTATGTGATTTCATTAATCTGAAAACTCTACAATGATGCAAATTGGAATCTATCTGTTGCTATATATAATGTGTCATTACTGTTTGTTACTACTCTATAAGGCAGTCAGTGATACTCCAGTCAATAAGGATCTAAATATCTACATTTGCATGTGTATATGCTTCAAAGGCTTTAAGACATTTAAGACATTTCCATTAGATGAACTAAAAAAATTTATGCATAATCTAGTCTCTTTTTCATTGTTTTCTTTTTTCCGTCTTTTGAAGCCATCTGTTCCATCTTCCATGAATATTTCACTTCTTTCAATGTCAAATATTTCCTATGTGTCTTTGTACTATCACCAGATATAAAAATATTCACCTGGAACAAAGTTTTGAGCAAAGCTGCTCACCTTAAGGTATTATTAAATAATTCCACAATAAAAACAGGCAAATATATTTCAAAAGAAATACAAACAAGAACCACACAGTTATAATGGAAAAGATATTTAGAAAAAAATTCCAAAACTAGATGTCACTAAGTTTTCAAGATAAGGAGGCATCTCAAAGCAAAAGCAAGGAAAACAATAGCCATTTTCATAATGTTAACAAAATATTTTTTTAAAAATCCAATTTTTTTCTTGTGTCTACAAATTAATGCATCTTGTCTTATTTTGACATGTCCACTGGCCACTCCCCCCTCCAAACCCTAACTTTGCTAGTAAGAGTCTCTCATTTTTCCATAAATCTCTAGTCAAAATTCAGGCACATAAATCACACAATATCTAGATGGCCAGCCAATCATTACATAACTGTTCTATAATATAAAATCACAAGCTGATAACGTGCAGATAGAGAGCTATGAACCAAAATTAGTTGATATACTGATATAGTTATTTGTATGTTTACCATACATGTACAAATTACTTTTGACTAAATGTTTCCTTTTTGAAAAGTAATTCAAAAGAAGAATTCTTCTCTATGAAACTGAGAATCACTCTTTTTTTTCTCATTGTGGTAGTAAGCTATCAATAAAAGGTCACCCATATCATAAGAAATTAAGAAATTCATTTGTTGGCAGAATTTTCTCATTTGCCATTTTGCAATACTTTTATGGAAGATTCAAAGTAAACAGATTTATAAAAAAATAACATTCACTTAAACTTTCCTTGATTTTATCTGAATGACTCTTAATATTTAAAATAAGTCTGACTTCATATGAAACATGAAAGAGGAAAAAGGAATTGTGGCTAATAAACTAAAGTCAAATGTACTGCCTTCAAAAGTCAGAAGCACAAGTTTTCTGTGTCAATTACAGAGGTTAATGTTAAAACTTGAGTACTGAAGAAATAATTACTGGATTCATCTCTTGAATGCATTTTTAAGTGGTTTGTAAATAAAAGAACAAACAAGTTTTCAAAACATAGCTCAACAGTAAAAACAAAATAATTTTGCTTTAACATTATAATACATATAGGGATTAAACATAAAATACAGCTCACTATCAACTAGGCATTTTTTAATCTACTCTGTCATCTCAGAAATAAGTCCTTTGTAAACATTTCCCTCCTCAATTCCCTTTTTGGACTGAGCCCATAGCAAAATTTGCCACCACCAAAGCCAACTATATTTTTCAGATACCCTACCTGCAACACAGGGCTATTGTCAAAGTTGTAGGCACTGGGCCTTCCTTCCAGTGTTGAAAAGGCCACATTGCCTCCAGTGAGAGGAGAAATGTCACTGAATTCATCAGTGCACAATGCTTGCTGTTCATCCCCGCCTGTCCTGATGAAACCACGGTTGGGCTTCAAGTAGGTGTTCTCACAGGAACCACTGTAGTACTGGTATGGAATCCAGGGCCCATCTTCTTGGGTCCGCTTGTAGATAGCAAAGCTCTCAGGGCGACTGGTATGAAACTTCAGGCGCACATATGTGATGTCAAAGGCTTTTCCTATAGATCAAACACACCAACATTAATAAAGGATATATAGGATATAAATTTTTGCTATCTAAAGCAAACAAGAAAAATAAAGCTGATAATAAAATATGCTGGTCCAAGTTACACAGGTTGTCTTCAACCTATGTTTTAAAAAGTTTATTTCTTAACTTAATTTAAGGGCACTCAACACATTTACCAAATTAAAAATTCATAAACAGATTACCAGACTGGCACACAAAAGCCTGATTTGGCCATTTGCTACATTTAGCTAAAGGACCTTTTCTGTACATGGACCTCTGTTGAAACCTATAGATCTTTTTTCAGAATGTTTTTAAATACACAAAATATACACAGAATTACAAAAGAAACTAATTATATGGAAATATAGTTATCAAAACCTTTAAAAAGCAATTTTATAAACAACAGGTGAAGTATTCCTGATCTAATCTAAACACCCCATTCTAAACACCCCATTTTAAAGATAGAGAAAATGAGTCCCCCAAACAGTGACATGATTCATATCTGAAACTCTTCCCCACTACTCCATCTAAATGGTCTCATTTCCGCAGAATTGCCAAAGTGATAGTCCTAAAACATAGGTTTGGTTAACCATGTTATTAGACTGCTTACATCCAGTGATTCCCTATTACCTCTTAGATCAAATACATTCTTTTATTTGGCATTTTAAATCCTTTAGAACCTGGCTTTAAGCTACCTTTCTCTAGACTTGTAGCATACCTTCCTCCCTGTCAATTGCTCTGAGGTTCATCCCAACCATTTTTGCTGTTTCTCATACATGAGCCTTCAAGTCTATCTATGCTTTCATAAAATTTCATGGATTTCCTCCTTACCACTTCCTCTTAGAATGCAGTTTCTTTCTTTCTTTCTCTCTTTCTTTCTTTCTTTCTTTCTTTCTTTCTTTCTTTCTTTCTTTCTTTCTTTTCTTTTCTTTTCTTTTCTTTTTTTTTTTTTCCTGAGACAATTGGGGTTAAGTGATTTGCCCAGGGTCACACAGCTAGGAAGTATTGAGTATTTGTGATCAAATTTGAACTCAGGTCCTCCTGACTTCAGGGCTGGTACTCTATCCACTGTGCCACCTAGCTGCCCCTAATGCATAGTTTCTTTAAAGCTGAGGTCAAATGCAAACTCCTTAATAAGGACTTTCTGGATCCTCCCCAAATGCTACTATGTGGTCATTTTTTAAAAATTGCTTTGTATTTTTTGTGCAATTTTTATATACTTGGATGTATATATGTGAACTCCCTCAAAATACAACCAAAAAAATTTTTATATGTTTGTATTTTTATGCCTATTAATGCTTTGAACACATTAATTACTTCTAGAAACTTGGCTGCTGGTTGACTTGAGAATTTAGTCCTTCTGCACAATATTCCTCATATTCATTCCTTATCTCGATGTGGTCTCCACATAGAGGTCTTTATTAGGACATCCTAGGACTATTACAAATGCCAATAGTCTCCCTGTATTCTTGCTCCACTGTTCCTTTTTCAAATTGGGATTCCTAAAGTAAAGCTTGATTGTGTCACTATCTGGCTTATATATTCAGTGGATATATCCTGTAACCTGACAAAAGAAATTCTTCAGGCTGACAGCCATTCACAATTTGGCTCTTTTTCAGTATTATTCCACATAATTCTCCTGAATGAGCTCTCCATTCCAGGCAAACTGACCCAATTCTTTCTTGATTCTCAGCATTCAATTGCTACCTAGCCTAATCACTGAATGTATGAGGCCTCAGTCAAACTGAGATCTGTTGAAGATCTTAGCTTAAAAAGTCCAACATCTCCCCCTGTATCCAGGGCCATCTCCACTCATCCTGATCTATATCTGGTCACTGGACCCAAATGGCTTTGGAGGGGAAAGTAAGGCAGGTGAGCTTGGACAGCCGTCCCTCACTTCAATCCAACTCACAAGTTATGGCACCCCCTCCCTGATGTTATGGTCCACTTCAAGAAAAAAGGACAAACAACAACAATGTATCCTTTGTCTCTGGGTTTCTGCATAAGTGGTCTTCTATCTGAAACATGCTTTTCCCCCAATTCTATCATACAGAAATCTTTGCTTCCTTCAAAACACAATTCAAAATGATACCTCCCAGCCTAAGGACCTGCCTGATTCATTCTAGCTGGAGGTCCTCTGTCATGATATTTCTTTGAATTATTTTGTATATTACTTATGTTTGCCTATTGACACATTCAATCCCTGCCCCCTTTCAGGAATGGCAGCCCCATGAGAACAAGAACTCATTCATTTTTGTCTGTCCCATCAACTAAGTGGTTCCTTGGGCTCAACAGGAACTGAATTCATGTTTGTTGAATTAAAATGTATTTAGCATGGTCTCATTTTACAGAGAGAGTTAACTGAGTGCACGAGGGATTAAGAGTAAGGCCATCAAAGAGAAAAGATACCTTGAAAAAGACAATCTCTGTATCATTTATGACAGTGAAAAATGAATAGCCTTTTCTCTAATGCCACAACTCCGCTTTGATGCACTGTGTATATTGGAAAGAAAACTAACTTGCTCTGGGGTCAGAAGTCGTAGTTCAAATTTTACCTTACATCTCAAGTTCTTTACACTTGAGGAGAAAAAAAAAATCACTTAACTTCTCAGGATTGAGATTCCCTTATCTGTAAAATGAAGGAGTTGAACTCTGATTTCATAAGTTCCTTCCAACTTGTGATCTGTGAGACTATGAATTAACTCCTATCACACTTATACAGGCAGTCAAGGAGCACGATATGAAAAGTAGGCACTTAATTAAAGGACCATAGAATATTTCCTTTTAAAATGTTATGGCTACACAACCTTTGAGTCAAGTTGGAGAAAGAAGACACCCTAATCTTTATTCCCTCTAATTTTGCTGAGACTTGAAACAAACCTAGGGCCACACTGTAGTTAAAGCAACATAAACAGTGTCTCTGTGAGTTTCCTTTCCCTAAAGCCCAGAGTAACAACAATCAATACTATTTTGACAAAACCATTTAAAAGTGAAGGCTCAAAAATGAAACTCAATTAACTTTGTTGAACAAAATGATCAAATGAACAAAAATCCCAACATTGAAACCACTCTTATATGTTGTTGTGAAGATTTCAGGGATGCAAGCAGCTACATGGAACAGACTACTTAAGGAGACTTTTTAATTTAAAAAAATCCCCATTTACCTTAAAAATATATATATATAACTTCCAGGTACTATTTCACTATTAATAGACCCATGATTTATCTGTCCAAAGAAGGAAAAGTCAAACTGATATGTCTGACAGGAACAACCACACACTAGATTAAAATGTCCAAGTGAGAAAACCAACTAGCTATCCCATGGCAACTTGGCACCTTCTTCATTACTTATAGATTAGGTAATCTATACAAAGTCACATAGCCAGCACGTATCAGAAAAGGCCAGTACTTGAACCCAGATCTTCCTGGATTTGAAGTCAGCTCTATTCATTATGCTCTTCCCTCTAGATAATGCTAATATGAAAACTAGGGAGAAACAGCTCAAATGTCTGTACTGCACTACTAGCTTTTAACTAATCTGGGTTTCAAACTCCATTTTGATATAAGTAAGGAAATTGGAATCTTCAACTAAAAGTGTTTCTAAGCTTACATTTATTCAAGTCATCTATTTCATCTGCCATGAGTAAAACTTATGATCAACCAACAAATACTTATCTATCTCTTGCTATATATGCATTTCTGATCTATCTAGAATAAAAGAGGCTTATATAGTAACATAGGGAAAAGTTTAAGATGTGATTAAATTAAAGAAACAATAGTGAACAATAGAAACATATCATTAAGCACTGAATTATGTTGCATAAGTTGTACATGTAAGAGGAGTAAGTAGGAAAAAGAGAGGTCAGTGAAAGGCACAATCTTATGGAAGAGGCAAGACATGAGCAGGGCTTTGAAAGATGAGTTGGATTTAGGCAAATAGTGAAAACAGAAATTTCCCAGAACTCAAGAGAAATAATATGAACAAAGGCAGGGAAGGAGAAGGAAATGAAAAAGAATATGGTATGAAAAGGAAGGGAAATTTAACCAGAACAGAGGAAATGTTCTAGGATTTCCTAGGATTGTGTAAGTAAGAAGTTTGGACCTAATAGATGATGGAGAAATATCACTATCTTGTTTATTGTTGCTAATAACTTACTAAACCCCAACAATAGATCTCATTTGCACCTATTAACATACTGCTGGCCTAATCTAGAAGAAATCACAAAAGTCAATCAATCAATAAACATGTATTCAAAGAGTTTTTTGTTGGGTATAAGGCAGCTGCACATGCTATGACTTCTTAGAATCATAGGCAAGAGTTGTGCGAAAGTTGAATAACAAAGGTAGATGAGCAGCCCTGAAAAAGGCTCAGCAAGTCCACACCAGAGATGCTAGTTCTCATTGAATACCCCATACACCTTCTTGGCAAATGGGTTAAACTAAGTTGAAAGTATCTTTCAGGCTTCAAACCTGTTGGTAAGTGGGGGGATATCCACCCCAAGCATTAATGACTTCCTCCTGGCATAATGGACAGATGAGAATAATTTGTTCCAAAGGCCACAAAAGTGGCAGAAGCAGGTACTATGGAGAAGTTAGAGCTTGGTGAGACATCAAAGCTTCCAAGGTCATCAGGCCAGTAATATTAACTTTTGTCTTACCACTGCACCTTAATGACTCCAAAAGAGAGTGGGGCTAAAAACTTTGTCTAATACTGCTTCATTTAAATTAAATTAATGTGCAAGTCTCATCACCCCCTGATACTACTGGTTCTCTTCAAAATGAAGGACCAACTGTTTTGATTAAATGCCTATGCCATGCCAGACACTAGTAAATGCTGGGGATATAAAAGGAAGCAAACTATAGTCTCTGCCCTGAAGGAGTCAAAATCATCCTGACTGGTCCATTATAATTTTGTGCCAGCTAATTTCAGCTTGACTCTCACCAAAGCAACAGACATTTACCTTTGACCATACATAATAGCCATTCCAAACATTCTCTTCCTTCCTCACTCAAATATGTCTCCTCTCTGCCTGAGACTTCACAGAAGAGAAATTATTTGCTGAATTTTCTCACTCTTCTCCATCTCTCACCTCTCTTTTCATCTACTCCCATCTCCTCATAATCTCTTGATGACAAGGTAGCCTGTCTGCCAAGACCAATTCCTCTACCTATACCATTGGTCTAACTCCTTTCTTTTCCAATAATTTATGTGCCTCCTCCATCACCCCACTGCTTTAATCTTCCATTTTTATCTACTATTTCCTTCTCTGTTGTTGATAAACACATATAAGTCTCTTCCCATCTCAGAAAAAAAAAATCTTATAGGCATATAATAAGCATTTAATATAGGCTTTTTCTTAAAACAATCAATTCATTTATTTATAACATATGCACTAATTGGGTGGGTTCCCAAGACTGTCCTAGGACCTTCTCTTTTCTTTAATTAAACTGTTACAACTTAAGGCCACCTCTACAAATACTGATTAAGCTTAGATATTATTACAACATGCTTCATTTCTTGTGTATATGACTGTTACGGGCCAGAACTTGAAACAAGATGCTAAGTCAGTGGAATTGATAGAGACAATGGTTGTTTAGCACAGTGCTTAACAGTTCTCTAGTTCAGAACATGTACTTGGTACTTACTATAGTTCTACAAGATCCACACTAAGAGAGCATATAAACAAGACACTCTCAGGGCCAAAAGAGACAAACGTACTAGAAGCTCTTGGAGGCCGAGACAGATTCATTTCATCGTTCACCTTTGTGGTGGCTGGAGGCTGAAGCACAAACCTTTGAATTCAGGGAGATTCAGAAGCATAGAACACAAAGGACTGGCAGCAGGAGCTCAAGCTCTTGGAACCAAGGAGAGAGATAGGCCTCTAAGAAAGCTTACCAGGCCCCAGAAAAGGAGACAAGACTTTGAAAGAGATAATAAAGGATTTGACTTTGACACCTGGCTACACTTGTGGTGATTACTGAATTGAAACGAAGGCTGCTCCCAAGAACCCAGAGACCCCAAGAAAACTACCAGAGAACATTACATATGGCCTAATTCCAAATAAAATTCTGTTCTGCTTTTAAGAGGAGTTAAAAGTTGAAATGAATGCTATGCAACTATCATTATATCTTTTGGACTGCACAGAGAGAAAAAAATGATGTCATACAGCTAGTTAATGTTGGAGCTTGGCATTAGAAAGTACTCCTCCACTACTCTTCCCACTATACCACGCTGTGAGAGCAATGATAGATACTTTTCCTAAGAATGTGTTTGAAACAAAACATAAAATTTCAACAAATTTTGAACATAGTAGCTACTAAGTCATAAACCAAAACAACCACAAAAAAAAAATTCCAACATGCTGCTTTTCTGTCTTCAGGGAAAAGGAAAAGCAAACTAAAAAATTTAGGGTAAAATCAACAAGTGTTTCAATAACTGAAACACTTTTACTTCTCACTCCATATTCACAAAGTATGGAATCATACACTCAAGAAAAATACTTCATTTCTTAACATTTATACTACATTTTTTGCTTTGGGTATGTAGCATTCCTTTCATGAACAAAAGCTAAAGGGCAGATGTTTAGAAAAGCACAAAAAAAAATTAAGCAACACTTTCGGTTCTGAAAGATGCAACTCAAGCAGAGGAAATAGAATACAGACAATAAGAATGCCTAAAAATTAACAATGAGAGTTTGGTCTTTGTTCACAGAGTGCCAAAGAATTTTTTTTCCTAAGAAATATTCTTAAACCTCCTACACAATGAAGCATTTCTAATCTCCTTGAGAAGAAGAGAAAGGTTTCCTGTCTCAGAATTATATTCAAGTGCTGGATGCTCAGACACATAAATGCTTCTGTTGTTTCTAGCATGGAGAAATTCCATGAAGTCTAGTGATATAACCACCACTACAATTCTGTTCTGAATAACAATGGCTAATTTTTTGTTATTGTTTTTAAATAGCATTTCAGATATGTTTTTCCTTGTTCTGGATTAAGAAAATTAGGACATTATGATTTTAAGACCGTCTCAAATTAGGAGTCTCACCAACCCTGCTCAATGATGCAGCTAGCTTTCCTTTGAGACTACTTGAAGATGACAAACTTTAACACTATATTAGTGGGAAATAAAATAAAGTAATGATGAGCTGTTTAGACAATTATATGATCTTCTAAACAGTTAATAATAATCATGGAAGAGCATTCTCAAAACGTTTCCAATTTTGTTGGTACAACTAGCTGGCTTACAGAAAAGTTCCCAGAATAATACTTACAGCTGCATACCAGCTGTTATTGTTTCAACTCAGTGGACACTATGTACATAAAACACACACACTGGACACTATGTACATAACACACACACACACACACACACACACACACACACACACACACACCCCCTAAAAAAAGGGGGAAAAAAAAACCTAGAGCCAAGTTAATGCTAAATGCAAAATACTGAAGCAAACACAAATGTATGGTTAAAAGCACAAGGGAAGTAGAGTTGAGTATGTTTAAAATCAGTTAGCTCTAGTCTCTCTCATCTAAGCTCACTGTTGCTAGTCACTGCTGCCAATTAGCTAAAGGCTGAACAAGGTGAGGGAAGAATCACAAAAAGCTCTTGCATGGAAGAGAAAGCAGCAAAGTACTTCAACAATTCGTTTTCAAGTGGAAATGCACAATATTTCCTGTTTCCCTATTTGTACACTGTGTCAATAGCAGCTAAGATGCATACCACAAGTACTTTTATTCAGAAGAGGAAAAGGCCCAGAGCTTACAATAGCCAATTGGTTATCTTATACTGGGCTAAAATATAGTGTGAACCTGAATGGTAAATAATAACAATGACAGTTAATATTTATATATTTTGTGTGTGTGTGTGTGTGTGTGTGTGTGTGTGTGTGTATACACACACACATGTATATGCTATATAAATGTATAAAGCTTAGTAAAAGCTAGGCACTGAGCTATATAATTATTTCATTCAATCCTTCCAAAAATTGTGGGAAATAAGGGCTATTATTATTCTCATTTTGTAGATGCAGAAACTGAAGTAAAGAGACATTAAGTGACTTGCTCAGGGTCATACAGATAGTAAGTCTTTGAGGTCAAATTTGTTCTCAGATCCACTTGATGGCCACTCTATAACTACTAAACCTCCCTGCTAAGGCTTTAGATTTTCAAAAAGTCTTTAACAAGATTTCACAATGGCCTTTTAAAAGGGGAGGGGGGGGTTCGAGGGGGAAAGAGGATATTCCTTAGAGACAAGTAAACAATGTTTTACAAATATTACATCATTTGAACCTCAAAACAGCTGTGAGTTAGCTACTACAGGTATTATTATTCCATTTTACTGATGAGGAAACTGAGGCACTAAAGAGAGTAAATGACTTGCCCATCCTACACAATACAAAAGGAATTGAACCTAAGTCTTTCTGATACCAATCTCAGCAGTCTTATTTACTACTACTGTATACTGAGAATGAGGAAGGTGAGATGGAGCAAGTGGATGTAGTATTGGGCCTGGAGTCAAGAAGTCACCTTTTGTGAGTTCAAATGTGGCCTCAGTCACTTAGGAGGTGTGTGGGCAAGTCATTTAATGCTGTTTGCCTCAGTTCCTCATCTTGTAAAATGAATTGGAAAAGGAAATGGCAAACCTCTTAGTATCTTTGCTAAAAGAAAATCCAAAATGGGGATCACAAAGAGCCATCCACAATTAAACAACAATAAACAATGAGGGTGCACATAATATTTAAAGGACAAATTTGAGTTTTTGGTTATATGGAAATGAATGCAATAAGTAGATGGTCCAATAAAAGTTAGAAAACTCAAAATGAAAAATATGAAAAATGAAATGAAAAATGAAAAAGCAGCATCTTCATAAATGAAAGGCAGTTAATTTTCAGTCAAAGAGGAGCTCTGAATTTATAAATACTTCAGAAAATATGAAAGTAATTTGTGATTTTGGTTTCCTATTCAACTACACTTTTAGTTCTTTGAAGATTTTCTAGAAAAGAACCAATCTTAAAATTTTAATGTTCTCCAACCTTTAGCCTTCTCAACTAAAAAAATACAGGTAATACTCATAATACCTACTCATAGGGTTTGTTACCAGGATCAAATGAGATAATGAGATGAAGCATTTTTTTTTAATTTAAGCACTTTATATCAGTTATTATTACTATTAATTGTATAACTCTGAGCAAATATCTTAAGCATCTAAGCCTCAATTCCCATACTTCTAAAATGGGAGGGTTTGAGCAAATCATCATTATAATCACTCACCTATAAATATAAACTTCAAAAATGTGAAAGAAATTTCTGCAATATTCAAAACCTAGTAAATGGTAAAGCTACAGAGATATGTCTAAATAATGAGAATCCAGGTTTGAAGTGAAAATTTGTCTACTTCAAAAGTGGGTGGGGGGTAGGAATAGGCACACAGAATCAGAAGTAAGAGATCTTGAGAAGCCCAACACCATTATTGTTCAGATGAGAAAACTAGGTTTCAGTGAAGTTCTACAACATGCACTGGCTTATACAAGTAAAGTAGCAGACCCAGGCTTGAAATATAGTTCATTTTGAGCAGGACCAGGAGATCATTATATACTTCAACAACAATACTGTATGATGATCAATTCTGATGGATGTGGCTCTCTCCAACAATGAAATGAATCAAATCAGTTCCAATAGAGCAGTAATGAACTGAACCAGCTACACTCAGTGAAAGAACTCTGGGAGATGACTATGAACCACTACATAGAATTTCCAATCCTTCTAATTTTGTCTGCCTGCATTTTGGATTTCCTTCACAGACTAATTGCACACTATTTCAAAGTCCGATTCTTTTTGTTCAGCAAAGCAACTGTTTGGTCATGTATACATATATTGTATTTAATTTATACTCTAACATATATAACATGTATTGGTCGACCTGCCATCTGGGGGGGGGGGGAGGAGGGGAAAAATTGGAACAAATGATTTGGCAATTGTCAATGTTGTAAAATTACCCGTGCAAATATCTGATAAATAAAAACTATTATAAAAAAAAAAAGAAGAAGAAGAAATATAGTTCATTTTTTTGACATCTAAAAGCCTTTCCACTTCACTTCAAAGTCTCTTAAAAATACAAACATTAAGGACAGGGTGAACAAAGATTATAAAGGCAAGTTAAAGAATTACTACTTTGGGTCATATATAAGGAGATTCTACAACACAATAAGTAACAAATTTGTGGACTCAGTCAATTAATAAACTCTTATTAACTACCCACTAAGTGTCAGATACTGTGCTAGGAAGTTCTAAGGATATAAAACAACCTTTCATCTTTGGGAGTTGCTTTCTTTTTCCATTTTATCAAATCTATCTTTTAATGAGTTATATACTTTTTCCATTTCACTAAGTCTATTTTGTAGTGAATTTTCTTCAGATAGTTTCTGTGTTGCCTTTTCTAAACCCTCCTGCAAAGTTTTCATTTCCTTTTCCCATTTTTCTTCTAGATCTCTTTTAAAATCCTTTTTAATTTCTTCTATGAGAGCCTTGTGTGATGGGGACCAAGTTATATCACCTTTTGATGTAGCTTCATCTGGAGACAATATGCCTTTAGTCTCCTAAGAGTTTGAAATCTGTTCTTCTCTTTCACCATAGAAACTATCTATTGTCAAGAGTCCTCTTTACTATTTTTTTTTTTAAAGTTAAGGTCCGCCTTTAGGGCAGGAGAGATTTTCCAAGCTTACAAGCAACTGCTTCCTCTATAAGAGGTCTCAGCTGCACTGGATCAGTGCTGATTCACTCTTGGTGTTGGGTGGACATGGCCAGATTCCCAGAGATTCTGGTGTTTTGGGGTTCACTATTTACCTTTTGTGTTTGTGTTGGATATGTTCTAACTTCTCTACTGATCTATTATAGGCTTGCAACCAGGGCAGAGTGGCCAACACTGCTGTAGATTCCTCCCCATAGATTCTCCACCATGCAGAGTCCACATCACTACTTGTGGAGACTGAATTGTCCCGGGTGTCCCTGCAGCATCCCAGCACTGTCTGCACTGGTGTTTGTACTCAGCTGCTTGCACTGGCCAGTCTCCCTCCCATTTCTGATTGAAACAGACCTTTTCTGGCAATCTTTGAAATTGTCTTCTGCTGGTAATTTATTGCACTTCCAATATTTGTGGATTCTGCTGGTCCAGAGCTATTTCAGAGGCTGGATTTCATAATTAGTGTGAGGGTTGTAGAGAAGGTCAGAGACACTAATATATTGTTAGTGGAGTTGTGAAAGAATCCGGCCATTCTGGAGAGCAATTTGGAACTATGCCCAAAAAGTTATCAAACTGTGCATACCCTTTGATCCAGCATTGCTGCTATTGGGCTTATATCCCAAAGAAATACTAAAGAGGGGAAAGGGACCTGTATGTGCCAAAACATTTGTGGCAGCTCTTTTTGTAGTGACTAGAAACTGGAAGATGAATGGTTGTCCATCAATTGGAGAATGGTTGGGTAAATTATGGTTTATGAAGGTTATGGAATAGTATTGCTCTGTAAGAAATGACCAGCAGGATGAATTCACAAAGATTTAGAGAGACTTACATGAACTGATGCTGAGTGAAATGAACAGAACCAGAAGATCGCTGTACACTTCAACAACAATGCTGTATGAAGATGTATTCTGATGGAAGTGGATATCTTCAACATAAAGAAGATCCAACTCACTTCCAGCTGATCAATGATGGACAGAAACAACTACACCCAGAGAAGGAACACTGGGAATTGAATGTAAATTGTTAGCACTATTGTCTATCTACCCAGGTTACTTATACCTTTGGAATCCAATACTTAACATGCAACAAGAAAATTGGATTTATACACATATATTGTATCTAGGTTATATTGTAACATATGTAAAATGTATGGGATTGCCCGTCATCTAGGGGAGGGAATAGAGGGAGGGAGGGGAAAATTTGGAAAAATGAATACAAGGGATAATGTTATTAAAAAAAATATTCATGCATATATATTGTCAAAAAAATTTATAATTATAAAATTAATTAAAAAAAAAAAAAGAGAGAGAAGGTCAGAGAGAAATGTGTATTGTCTCTGCCATCTTGTCTCTGCCTCCCAACAATTTTTCATCTCAAACCATAGGCTAAAAACAGGAAAAGCTTTTTTAAAAAGTATGGATAAATTTCTGGCTAGTAAATACACAATTTATCATCTGTAAACTGTATATCCTTATCTATCTGTTCTCTTCATCTTTTAAATGGTCTTTAATATGCAAGTCATATCCATTTTGAGGGGACTGTATGGATGTGTGTGCATGTATATGTATGTGTGTGTGCGTGTGTGTACATGTGTATAGTGTAAGATGCTGGGTAATACAATTATCATTTTAAAAAGTAATTATAAAATTAAAAAACAGATAATCTAATTTAAGCTATAAGTAGTAATACTATCTACATGGAAATTGTAGCTTCCATTGAAAGATTTGAGAAAAAGATATCAACCGATAACCTTTTTCATTTTTGATTCAGTTTAAGTATGAAATAGTTTTTTCTAATACTGAAAAGAAATCCAATGTGCCTAATCTTTGTAATTTATATCAAGAACAGCCACTTCTTACAGGTTATATTTCATGCATTCCATAAGGTCCATTTCACAGTATAACAATTCTATGAACAGAGTTCTTTTTTCACCAATTCATTCTAGTTCACAACCAAAGCATTTAGGGTACTTTGCAACAAAATTAATTATCCAAGTCAGTTAACAGATTATAGTGAGTTAACTTAAGAGTCATCATATTAATGAGGAAAGAATTTGTATATGCATATCAAAGCAATTTGACAATGAAATGAGTTCAGACACACACATTAAAAACTATTACAGTTTACAAACAGTTGCTTTCATATGCAAACTATTTAATAAACTTAAGTTTTTTGTAAGTTTTTTGCTATCTTACCAGTAACCATGCCTGAAAAGAATTTTAGAGGAAAAAACCTCCACAAATGAAATAATCTCAAGAAATATCTATGGATTATGCACTTCAGAAGACAAAACACATGTTTAAAATATTTTGATTCCAGTACTCTCAAAATCAGGTCAGTAGGTCAAAAATGCCTGAAATCCTGGGACACAGCTAAATGAATGAAGCCAGAATTTACTCCCACTCAGTCAAGCTCAAATAGAGGATTCAGAAACAATTTCACTCTGTAGATTCACTGAATTAACTTGTGGGGTTTAAGAGACAAACATGAAGAAAACAAACAAGTCAATCATAATATAATATGAAATAATGAAACCAAAACCAACTGAAACTACACTTCTCCAGCAGTCATTTTTAGTAATATAGATCTCATTGTTAAGATACAGCAGGTAAGAATAATGGACTGAATCTAATGAATCTACATTCATTCTTACTAAATTTTACTCAAGTTTGTTTTATTTTTAAAAACCAATGTTACAAGTTTTGGGGAGAGCACATGGCAGAGGAGATAACTTTGCTAGATAAAAGTTGCCGTGAAAATGATCTGGGCATTTCAGTGTACAACAAATACTAAGACAATTCAACAGTGTGACTTGGCTATCCCCAAACCTAATGAAATCTGAATACTGAAAGAAGGTCATAATCTTAAATTTGAAGCTAAATTCTAGGCATTGCCACTTTATGATAGTCACTGACAAGCTCAAGCTCATCTAGAAAAGAGCAATCAGAATAGCACACTATGAAGAATCAGTTGAAGAACTGAAAACCTGAAGAGAGGAAGAATTGAAGCACCTGAAGAGTTGGCCTGTGGGCAAAGAGCCTAGCTGTGCTTGGCTCCAGAGGCTAGAAATAGGAACAAAAGCACAGATTTTAAGCTTTAGGAAAGAACACTTTTCTGATGCCTTCTATCATGAGAAGGAACCTATGTATCAAGGGCTATGCAAATGTGGGTGGGTCCTATCCAACTAAAAAGGGTTTGAGTAGCAGCCAAGAACAGATTGTGTGAACTGTTTTCTAAGGAGCAGAATAAGTTTAATGAAAATCACTAAATGGACTACCAATGATTTTTTTCCAGTCACACAATTCTAAAAGGGGTATCTAATTAAACCATAGAAAAGTTGTGATTTGTGTCAGTGAAAGGAGTACCTCCAAATTTTCCAAAAATCAAAGATCCCTTAAGCATCCAAATTAATACTTAATTCTAAATCTAATTCTTAGAGTGAAATAAGCTGCTTCCGATAGTTAGAGGTTCCCAAGAAGTCTTAGAGAAGGTACAAGCTATAGGGGAGATTCCCATGGTTCACATGGTTTGAACCAGATTTTCTTTTCACTTCCCTTCCAAATTTATAATTCTGTGGATCTTCTTGTAGATGTAATCAATGATTACTAGTTATTCTTTTTAACATGTACTTGTCTTTCTGTCCATACCTCCTCCTCCCACTCAGACAATTATTTAAAATTGAACCATTATAAATTCAGAACACAGAGATAGTACAATGGATAGAGTGCTGGACATGAAATCATGAAGATGAGTTCAAATCCAAACTCATCAATTTACTAGCTGTTTGACCATAGGCAAGTCACTTAACCTGTGTGCCTGTTTCCACACCTGTTAAATGGGGATGGTATCCAGGGTTACTGTGAGAATCACGAGATACTTTTAAAGCACTTCACAAACCTTAAAGCACTACACATATCCCAACTATTATGTTACTTTTAATAAAACATCAATTAACTAGTATGGAAGAATTAAATTCTGCTTTAACACATTTTAAAAGGTAAGAAGATTATCTTTTCTCTTTCCAGAAGGCTCAACTTGTTTAACTCCGTCTTGTGTCAAGGTACTTTAGCATTTAGTGGAAGGACATTAGTTACATTCTCTTGGGTAGAGGGTGACAGAAATACTTACAGAACAGAAATGCTATCTATTATTTTAAAAATAATTTTAAAGGGGGGGGGAGCTTAACAGGAAAGTACAAACCATCTAAGACATGTATAATTAAAGAATTACAAGAACTCTTAAAAGCCTAGACATGAGATTCTGGAGTTCAAACTTTCTTACAATGAAGTTTGTACCCTAACCTATGTTGATTGGGTTATCTTTACAGCTATTAAACAGAGTCTAAATATGCAGTTTTATAGACATCAGTTGATTTCAACTCATTTTTTCTCAATTCAAAATGTGTTAGGGCACCAACAAGTAAAACTAATTCAAAATATGTAATAAAGGCTTCTCTTGGAGTATATTTTACCTCCTTACACAGGGCATTTATATTAGATGTTGCCTCCAGAAAGCTAATCTTTATTCCAGGGACAATTATAAATGAGAAAAGAGATTAACATGTTTGGCGCATCTATTCAAAATTATCAATGACTAGAAAGTATTTGGCACCTAGAATGTTAACTTATTAAATTATTTCAGAACTTTATAGCTCTGAAAATTTCCCTTTTTTTCCCCCAAGGCAAACAAAGTGAAAAGACTAGTTGTTAACAAAGGAGAGGGCAGAGAGAAAAAAAAATGAATTTATTAATTTCAGAAACTTAATTTTTATCTTTCAATCATGTATTTTGAGAAAAAGTAAAGTTGAAACAATTTGAAAGACACTATTGCAGAAAAAATACTATTATTGTTCCCAAACTCCCTCCTCCATTCCTCCCCACAGTGGGTGTTTAATAAGTTATAATAGCAAAGAAAGAAGGAAAACATTAATCAAGATACTCAAACTGGGGAATAACAGCAGAGATAAAATGACATACTAAAAATTGTAAATAAAGTGGAAAATGTGAGTAAATCTCATTTAGATCTCTATGAAAAAACTTCCCACTCCTCTTCCTGGACCAAGAATTCATCCTCTACACAAGGGCTCCTTGTACTTTTGCTCTTCTGAGTGGATGGGCAATTTACATCTCGAAAACCCCCCTACCAGCTGGTACTCTGTCTACAAGTGCCTGATTGTGAACAGATGCCTTCATGAAATAAATATAAGCTAATGCTTCCTCATTTTTCATTCCCTTGATTTTTGTGTTGTGCAATGGAAATGAACTCCCTTCAAGCTAAACTTCAGAAGTGAGTTTGCCCTTTCTACCTCCCTTCACCCAACACAGGTTAAGCCTAGACTTGTTGCAGCCCCAAGGTATCTGATTTGTAATATAAATCAAGCTATTCATCAGAATTTCTAAGACTATGTCAAAATAACTGGTATTATTAAAGAAAGGATTTTTTGCTCACTCTAATGAATTATTACAACAGGACTACTTTTCTATGATAGAGTCAACTTGGTAACTGCTATTTTTACAAAATATCCAATAGGTTTACAGGAAAGATCAAAACCATTATTCAACCAAGGCATGACGTTGTACTTGGAGGAAATTTTCTCTCACACTGGTGAGGAAAATATCAAGACCTAAACTACAAGTTATAGACATAGCACAGGAATGTAGAGCAAATTTATCAATACTTCAAAAAATGAGCGCCTTCTCATTCTTTTTTTGAATTGAAATATTTTGTCCAAACACTTAGAAGCACAATATCTGAAGAAATAATATCTAGTAAGTCATCATTTCCCATCCTTCAAACAGATATAAAGCTATATATTACTCATTCCACAGGATTTCCCATTCATTCACAATGGAATGTGTTCCATCTTTTTATTTACATTCTGGAGTAAAATCAAGTTCTCTTTTTCTTTCCCTCTAATCTTCTGCCAGAAGTCTGGTACCCTCTCCCCCAGTAGTCATTAATTCCCTCAGGAATGCCCCAGTTCAGGGGGAGGTAGGAAGGCTAGAGAATAGTCTACTCATCATCCACCTTCATCACATCTAGCATCTATATACAGGAATATACATTAACCTATCTATCCCCACCCCACCCCAGAAAAGCAGTCAAAACTCTTCAAGCCAGCATAAAATTTAAAGTCAAATATATTTGCCAAATTTCTTATACTTTAAAGTTTCTCAAAAACCAAGCTATATTTTACCCATAATAACCCACCCATACAATTCTGCAACATCATCTATCTTGCTTCAAGTATTCTAAATAACCTCCATTCCTCTTTTTTTGGGAGGGGAGAGGGGAGAATTGGGGAGACACCCATGCTAGAAACAAAACAGCAATCCCACTGTTAATTGGCAAAGAATCTTTGATCTAGGTCAGTTTCCCTACCCTTTCCTTAAGCAGCCTGACCTAGTATTGGGAGTCTATGGCCTTAGTACTAACACCTGATTCACCAGCTTCAGCCTCCCTAGAGAGGCTAATAGGGATCACAGGCATGGGCCACCACGTTTCGTCTTTCTTCAAAAATCTTCAATCCCTATGAACAGACAATTTTCAGATGAAGAAATTATAACTATTTCTACTAATTTGAAAGGGTGTTCCAAATGACTATTGATCAGAGAAATGCAAATTAAGATAATTCTTGAGATACCACTACACACTTCTTAGATTGGCTAAAAAGACAGGAAAAGATAATGCAGAATGTTGGAGGGGATTGGGAAAATTGGGACACTGATACATTGTTGGTGGAACTGTAAACAGATCCAACCCTTCTGGAGAGCAATTTGGAACTATGCTCCAAAAGTTATCAAACTGTGCATACCCTTTGACCCAGCAGTGTTGCTACTGGGCTTATATCCCAAAGAGATTTTAAATAAGGGAAAGGGACCTGCATGTGCAAAAATGTTTGTGGTAGCTCTTTATATAGTGGCTGGAAACTGGAAACTGAGTGGATGCCCCTCAATTGGAGAATGGCTGAATAAATTGTGGTGTATGAATGTTATAGAATATTGTTGTTTTGTAAGAAATGACCAGCAGGATGATTTCAGAGAGGCCTGGAGAGACTTACATGAACTGATGTTAAGTGAAATGAGCAGGACCAGGAGATCATTATATACTTCAATAACAATACTACATGAGGATCAATTTTGATGGAAGTGGCTCTCTTCAACAATGAGAAGATCCAATTCAGTTCCAATTGATTAGTGATGAATAGAACCAGCTACACCCAGTGAAAGAACGCTGGAAAGTGAGTGTGGACTGCTTGCATTTTTGTTTTTCTTCCCAGTTTATTTTTACCTTTCTAAATCCAATTTTTCTGTGCACAAGAGAACTGTATAAA
Organism: Sminthopsis crassicaudata; assembly: GCF_048593235.1. Lineage (NCBI taxonomy): Eukaryota > Metazoa > Chordata > Mammalia > Dasyuromorphia > Dasyuridae > Sminthopsis > Sminthopsis crassicaudata. The sequence goes on along the minus strand of NC_133620.1, from coordinate 72,072,670 downwards.
TATGTACACATATATTGTATTTAAGATATACTTTAACATGTTTAACATGTATGAGACTGCCTGCCATCTAGGGGAGGGGGTGGAGGGAAGGAAAGGAAAATTGGAACAAAAGTGATTGCAAGGGTCAGTGTTGAAAAATTACCCAGGCACATGTTCTGATAATAAAAAGCTATTAAAAAAAAAAAAGAAAGAAAAAGAAAAAAAGAATCTTTAATCCCCAACTCACAATACTATCTCTTTTCTCATTATTTTGTTTCATATGAAACAATGACATTCTCCCACTTCTATCTAAATCCTATTCATCCTTCAAGGTTTAGTTTGGAGCCCATGTCCTACAGGAAGACCTTTCGAACTAATCTGATCCATATTGACCTCTTTTCTGAGTAATAGCCCTTACCAGATATTCACTATTACTTAATAGCTAATTTATTATTTTGTGTTGTTTTCTGTTTGGAGTATGTTTTCTCCCCCCCCCCAAAAAAAAAACACCCTCAAAAACCATTGATGGTTAAAGACAATAATTATCTTTACTTTATCAATAAATAATGGCTAACATGGTCCTAGGTCCACAAGTAATTAGTAAAAAAATTTTTATTCAAGGTTACCCAGGTTACCATAATATACAATAACTTGGTGACTAGCAGGATATGTGGGGTGAGGGAAAGTGATGAGTAGAAAATAATAAATCTGGGAAACAGATAAATAGTAGTGTATTCAATAGATTTAGAAGAGGATGGATTTAAGGGAAAAGTTATTAGGATCTAATCAGGAAATATCTACAGGACACCCAGTACCCAAAAGGTGGTGTAGGACAAGACTGGGAACTAGAGTTACAGATCTGAAAGGTATCTGAATAGAAATTCTAATTAAACTCATGGTAGATAATAAGATAATCAGAAAAAAATATATAGAGAAAATTAGAGGAGTTATGTCCTGCGTAGAGTTCTGGAGTACACACAATATGGATGATAAACCAGCAAACAGCCCGAGGAGCAGTCAAGAGAGGTAGGACAGAAAAGCATCAAGAGATTCTAGAAAGAGTAGAGACTCCAGGAAGAATTGGTGATCTGAGTAAAATATATGGAGCAGAGAGTAAGTGACTTGTCCCCGATCACACAATGTATAAGACTGGATTCAAACCAAGATCTCACTAATCCTGTCTGCCTTAGTTTCCTCAACTGTAAAAGAAAGGTAGTGTAATAGTAACACTTCCCAATGTTAGCAGGATAAAATGAGATAATACTTGTCAAGTGCTTAGCAGAATGCCTGGCACATACTAAGTGATAGATATAAGTATGTACAAATGTATGAGAGCATATGTGTGTATAAATGGGAATAATGATGATAAATGGGGTGATAATGTCTTCCTGACTCCAGGTTCAGCATTCTATTTACAATATCACCTAGTTGCTTCATGCTTACCACAAGCATGGTAAGCTCCATGAGGACAGAGACCGTTTTAGGAGAGAAGTAGAATAGGATTGACACTCAGTACCCCAGCACCAAGAATAGATGCTTAAAACACAATAGATACTTACAAGCGTTTGTTGAATTGAATTCATTCTGTTTTACATTCAAAGGAAATACTTTAATAAGGAAGAGTTTTAATTTTTAGTAAAGCAGTGATGATACATGAAACGAAGGTGTTTTATTTCACATCATGACTCTACTACCGAAATACCATTAATAACTTTCTCTTTTCATAGTACCACATCCTATTCAGTAACACTAATTTTTCCCCTTCCTCTCAAAATTTCTCAAAATTCTCATAATTCTTAATGCCACTGCTATACCATTTATAAAGAATAGGAGAGGAAGAAACAGATTACGTAAAAGGAAAATTGAGATACAGAAAACTACATCAATGATACAAACTCTAAGGCATACTCAAAGATTAAAATTTAAAACTTCCCCCCATCTCTCAATCATTTTATGCCCCACTATAAAAGGACCAGGAAGATAAAAGAAATATGGAGACTAACTGAGGAGAAAGAAGAAAAAATCCCTTGATATCTAATTTGTATTTAAGTTTATGAATTAGGGAGTGGGGAAAAAATGAAAGAGAAAATAAAACAAAGAAAGCTTTGTGAGAGAAGAAAGGAGTACACTAAGATTAAGAGGGGGAAGTGCATAAAACATTGAATAGTAAGAAAATAGAAAACTAACATGAACTCATGATTTTTAAGAGATGCCACATGTAAACTCTACATTACAAGAGAAAAAGTCAGCCTCTCATAGCCTCCCTATTTACTAGTTTCAAAATGTTTCTATTATGGTTTTTATGTAATTGACATTTTTCTTTTTTAATTCCATTTGTTCCCTTAATGCTTTCGTCTTGTTTACATTATATTTTTATTTTGTATGTATTTTACATATACGCATATCTTTCACAATAGAATATGAGCTAACAGAGAACAAGGACTATTTCATTTTTGCCTTTATGTCCTCAGTGCCTAACACAGGATCTGGTACATAATAGACAGTTAAGAAATCCTTACTGATCAGACTATACTTGGATTGGGTTTTATTATTCTGTATATTCTACACACACACACACACACACACACACACACACACACACACACACACACACACACACACAAATACTAGTATCACAATACTCTAGATATCTGAAGGATGATTCTATCTACAGCTTCATCAAATAATGTTTTAATATAACACTGATCACCAGAGCTGGGGTAATATAGACATCTTCAGTGTGCCAAATCAGTGGCAAGAACAGAGGCAAGAGCACTTAAAGAAGACTAAAACACTTCCCAAACAAAGAAATAATAGATTGGGGGGGGGGGGGAAGATATTAGAGAAAGCAATGTGTGGAAAGCTGGAATGCCATTTCTTTGGCTGTTGTGGTGAGGGATTAAACAATTTCATTCCATTTTATTTGCTTTAAAAAAAAAAGGAGAGGAGGAGAGGGAAAATATGATTCATGGAATAAAGAAGAATCAAGGGCAAAGCAGGACTCTCTCAGGTTGGAGAAAACGATGAGTGAGGATACTGTGAAGTTTAAATAAAAAAATGACAGCTCACAATACAGTAAGTAAGCTCTTCAAGGGCAGGGTGTATATAACATTTTAATTTTTTTGTAGCCTGACTTATAGCATATAGTAAATCTTTCTGGTATTGCAATAGATAGCCTCAATTTTCTCAGTTAAGTAAGAAGCAGGAATAGCTAACTGACAGAGTTGTAGTAGAGAGAGAGAGTTGAAAATTTAAGAAGAGGGAGAGTTTAAAGTATTAGTGAGTAATAAAATCCGAAGATAAATTTTTAAAAATTGCTTTGCAGTGAAGATGCAATTGAGATTAGAGAATATGAGTTTATAGTTGTCACAAACTTAAAAGACTTGTTCAGCACACCAGGAACAGAAGCACAGAAGGCAAGTGATGGAGGTAACAAATGGGTGAAGATTTGCAGGGCAGAAATAGCAAGGCAGTACAATTCAAAGATAGAAAATGATGAAGGTAAATAAAGCCAAAAAAAGAAGTGATCAATTCATACTAAGTGCTGAGGAAACAAAAACAAAAAGTGTAGTTTACAATCTAGTTAGAGGAATCAAAATGTACTTATAGAGGGATAACAGGTTTGAGGATGAGACCCTATATCCTGGGTCGTGGGTGTGGCAGGTTGTGCTAGATAAACCCTCATAAACCACACTAACCTTCCCGCCTAGGCTATTTCTAGAACACTGCTATGACAGTTGGTAGCATTCTTGCCTCTGAACCAAATAGTCCAGAGTTTAAAATAGGCTAACAAGGGTCAAAAGAATGACTGCCTTTTGATTAAAAAAGTAAATGCCAATTTCTCTTTGGCTTCCAAGGTGGATCAAAAGGAAATTTCAAAAACAGTCTGTCAGCAAAGCATTGTCTTATTATGATTATGCCAATATAAAATCAGAAAATTTAAATTGTAATTTTAATGTTCCATTAGTAATTAAAATGAGACACTACCTTTTTTGTAATAGTAATATAAAGCTGACCAACCACAAAACTCCCCCTCTTGAAAGCTCTGGGAAACACATCTTAGAAAGTAATTTCTGGAAAACATTTTAATAATATCCTTGCCAACATTCCCTACTCAACCAGAAAAGCCCCAAGTACCCAGATGTTTGTAAGCTGGTGTTGAACTCAGAACTGCCAAGAAAAATTAGCGAGGTAGAATTTAATTCATTTTAAAATAACGAATAAATTCTAATGCCAGAAAATGCTGTTTCTCATGTTGTTTCTTCTGATTTTTAGATACTAAGGCCAATTAAGCTTGAAGAAGTATGGTTTCCTTCTATGTACAAAGGATGAACCAACAACTATCCAAACATTCCTGTCCATGACAAAGATATATATCACATGACATTTTCAGAATGAGTTCCTGGAGAAGAAAGAATGGATTTTCTGCTCATTTCCACCACTTGGTGAAGGGAATGTCTAGGACCTTTTAAGAATTTCTCCATCTTATAAAAACCATGGAACTAAACTCCCACCATTCGATTAGCTCATACATTCTTCCACAGTCTGAAACAAAGAAACCATTGACTTGTTCATGTAGGCGTGCAGGACAGCACAGGGCTGTGCAGTGCATTACTGAATGGTGATTCAATTCTGATAACTCATTGGAGCAGCTTGCTTTCTTTCTCCAGTCCTCACCAAAAAACTTCAAACAATTTAACATAAAACATTCTTAATGTAATCTTATTAACAACAAAGTGTCATATGGGATCACTGATACAGAGCTGAAAGAGACCACAGAAGCCAATAATCAGTTTCTTCATTTGGTGATGTTTCTTAACTTTTTTTTTTTTTTAAGGGGAAGAACTTTGTTTTGCAATTCTTTAATGCATTTAGTATCATGAAATTATAGATCCCCATTAAAATACTAAATACTAAATACTAACATATCTCATCTTATAAATGAGAAAAATAAGGGCCAGAACAAGTTAAATGACTAGTCCAAAGGCACACAGAATACTCACCATTATTTATTATGGGTTTTTGGGTCTATCTTATCTCCTTATTAAACCTCTCAGCAAAGTTTTATGCCTTTCCCAACTCCTTATATTTCCTATATTTAATTTTTATTGAACTTAAGTCATAAGTAGACTATTCTATATTACCATCCAGTTGGAGAGGGTACAGGGTGAACATTTGAAAGTTTCTTCTGTTTGAGAAAGTAAAATAAGGAGTTCACCTCATTATTTTCCATTCTGCAGATCTCCTGGATTTCAAGATCTCCAGAAACACTTTATTCTACAGAGATTTAAGAATTCAGAAAGTCAATCTTCTCAGTACTCCTTGCCTCAGGGGCCCTTTCCTCTCTCTCTTTGGAGAAGCTGGAAATAGACATATTTAAGGAATTTCAGGGAATTAGTCCTCTAATTATGGTTGGTTATTAATCTGAAATCAGTAAAATAGTATTCCATCATAATTCTATGCCATAACTTGCTCACTCATCCCTAATCGGCAAGACATCCCCTCAGATTTCTATCCTTTGGCAAATCAAGAAGAGTTATAAATATTTTTGTATACCTTTGGAGTTAGTTTTGCTTAGAACTAATCTCTTATTCTACCTTCTTTCTAGTTCTCCTTTCTCCCTTCTTCTTTTTCATTGTTGAAATATATTTCTGTATCCAAATGTATTTGTGTGTATTCTTCCTTCTTTTGACTAGTTCAGAGAACGAGATTCAAGTGTCAGCCACTTCCCTTCACCCTTTCCTTCCTTATTTGTATAGATGTCTACTTGTGTATTCCTCTTTTTTTTTTTTAACCACTTCTTTCCATCCATCAAGATCACCAAAACATAGCAGACCCTCTCCTGGGCCTTGTTTAATTAGATTAGTTCTTTGAGTCATAATATGTTTTCATTCCTGTGTTTATTTTCCACAATTCTGGTCTCTTCATTGGGACTGTTTGGAAGTACTCTATTTCATTAAAGATCCATTTTTCCTCTTATAACATTACACTCAATTTTGCTGAAAAAAATTGTTCTAGGCTGTCAGCCAAAATCTTTTCCTTTCTAGAATATTATATTTCAAGTTCTCTGCTTCTTTATAGTGGTGACTGTTAAATCATTGGTTCAGACTATGGCTTCTTGGTACTTTCCAATTGCTTGCAGTAACTGTTCTTTGTCCTGGAAGTTCTAGGTTTTGTCTATGATATTCCTGGCAATGTTCATTTGGGGGTCTCTTTTAGGTGATCCCCAGATTCTTTTTATTTCTATTTTGGATTTTGGTTCTAAGAGGCCTGAGCAGTTTTCTTTTAAGACTTCTTTTAAAACAGTATATCTAGGCTATAATCATAGTGTTCAGAGAATCCAATGATTCTTAATTTTTTTTTCATTATTCTGGGGGTCAGTTGTTTTTGCTATGAGCTACTTTTACATTTTCTCCTATATTTTCAGTCTCCTGAATGACACTAATATTCAGTTTGTTTCCCCATGAAGATGAGGTCGGATATATTTTCTAGATTTATCAGAAAGAGTTTGTAGAGAAGACCTCATTGTGTTGTTTCCTAAAACTCCACCATCTTGGTTCCACTCACTCCCTTCCTCCTTAAGCTTACATTCTACAAGACATCCTTACATTCTATCCATGATCCTCTGATCTCATAAGAAGATAAAGAAATATAGACTAATTCTGTTCTAGTTAGAGTATATTTCAAGTATTACATTCAGTTTGGAAGATGAATGGATGTCCATCAATTGGAGAATGGTTGAGTAAATTATGGTATATGAAGGTTATGGAATATTATTGCTCTGTAAGAAATGACCACCAGGATGAATTCAGAAAGGCTTGGAGAGACTTGCATGAACTGATGCTGAGTGAAATGAGCAGAACCAAAGATCACTATACACTTCAACAACAATACTGTATGAAGATATATCCTGATGGAAGTGGAAATCTTCAACATAAAGAAGAGCCAACTCACTTCCAGTTGATCAATGTTGGACAGAACCAACTACACCCAGAGAAGGAACACTGGGAAGTGAATGTAAACTGTTAACACTACTATCTTTCTACCCAGGTTACTTATACCTTTGGAATCCAATACTTAACATGCAACAAGAAAATTGGATTTACACACATGTATTGTACCTAGGTTATACTGTAACACAAGTAAAATGTACGGGATTGCCTGTCATCAAGGGGAGGGAGTAGAGGGAGGGAGGGGATAATTTGGAAAAATGAATACAAGGGATAATATTATTTTTAAAAATTACTCATGCATATATACTGTGAAAAAAATTATAAATAAAAAAGTATTACATTCAGTTTTAGATGCCACATTTAGTTACATTTCTCAAAAGAGTGAGTGGCAGGGAGGATTTGAAATTATGCTATACAAAGATCAATTGAAGGAAATGAGGATGTAAAAAAGAACTGCTATCATCAAATATCTGGAGGATGTGTTATGTAAAAAAAAAAAAAAGGGTGGGGTATATTTTCTATTAAAAGTTAACAAAAGTGTATTTTGGTATATATATAGTTCTCTTATAAGTTTTAGTATGAATAATCCAGAGAATAATCACTACTGAGTAAATTGATAAAGTCCAGTTCCTGATCCTACAAAAGGGTTGAACCAAACCCTAAATTGTAATCCTTCCTGAGGTAGTTTCCCCCAAACCTGGAAACAACAACCCACATCTGCCTTTTAAGATTGGCAAACTGCTTTATTTTCTTCATTACACTGTTTACCACACTGATTTTTAAAATGTTGTTTCAATGAGTATGTTTTTCTTTTTTTTCCCCAGGATTATTATAACTTAATGTTTATTTTTATAACTTAACATTACTTGTTTTTAGACTAATTTCAATAGAGAATTTTATTCTGCAAAGATACAAAGGATTTTTTTTTCCAGTTTGCTCTTCAACTGCTCAGTTGACCTCAGGAAAAATCTTTGACAATATTACTTCTCACATATTGTCTCATTTTTTAAAAAATAAAAATTACTTTTGAAAAAGTATTGTAAAATTCATTTGGCCTCCAAAACAAAGAGAAGAGCTTTTAAATAAAATTTAGTCATAGGTTTTAATGCTGAAGCAACTGGTGTGCCAAGTAGAGTTGATATGACAGCAACAGACTGTTCAATTTAAAGAGCAAGGGATAGGAAGGTTGTCAAGATGAAAATTTTCTATATATATGGAGAATGGGATTGGAGCAATGCGTGGAGAATACTTGATTGAAAGGCAAGGCAGAACTTCCTTATGATCCCTCTCCTCCTCCAGACTGGCACTATCCCTCCAATAACAGACATATTTTGATCAAGCCAGAATTTGGGTAGAGGTGGAATTGAGATTGCACTTCTTTTGCATTTTGAACTGGATGAACAAAGCAATTGGGTAGCAAGAGCACCTACTATATTTTTAGATTTTCATAGTCAGCTCTCTAAGCCTAAATTATTAGAAACAGTAGCAAACATGACAGCTTCTACTACTATATATATGTATATATATTAGGATAAGAACTACTTGGGCAATACTTTCAATTATAATCTACTAATGGAATTTTTACAGCATGAGGCAAGCAAGTATGTGGCTCGAGTATTATCAATTTCTTTGTACTAGATACGTTTGAGTGAAACCTCACTAAGGTGTAAAATAAAGTTTTCAGTCAGTTAAATTCAAATTCCTCCTTCTCTCTTTCCTGGGAAACCCAAGATTCTTCCAATTCTCCTTGATAGTAATCCCAGGCATCACCTTTTCTTAAACAAAAATAGCTATGAAAAAGGAGAAATGTCCTTTTTCTCCATTATCTAACTATTCTCAGCCCTATTTTCTACTAACAAATATATTCTTTTGCATTCTCTCTCTCTACTTTAAAAATGTTTTTCCTAGTTTTTTTTTTTAAAGAGGAAAATGAGAGGGATGATTGCAGAGAAAGTAGACTTTCTAATAGGACCACAAAGACATTTCTAGAGAGTAATCTGAATTCCTAAGTAAACTGTAAAGTTGCCTATAATTTTCTCCTCACAACTGCTGAAGTAGGTAATATACAGTTCCTATATACTTTCCAGGGGACTGGGACTCAGAGAAATTAAGTGACCTATCTTTAAGATAATACCTTGCTATCTTTCAGGAGCTTCTATTTTACTGGAGGAATTATGTATATAAGTAAAAACAAAATATGAATCAAGTAATTTTAGTGAGAGAAAGCTATACCATCCTCCCATCAACTCCATACAGCAGTCTTCCCTCATTTACTATCTTCCTTTTGCCTACCATCATACCTAAAAGGTTCTTTTTGTTATCCTTAGATTACTCAATTCAGTGTGGGCTTCAGTATGCCTGACATTCTTATGCTATATCATTCTTTGTATTCAACTAGGGCCTTGCTTCCATGTGTAGAGACTTCCAAAGATTAGTGAGGTCATCCGTGTGGTTCCTTATTTCATCCACTGCAACCTAGCAAATTTTTTTTTTAAATAATGGTCAAAATAATCATCAGCCAGAGGCCAAGTGATGAGTCTTTCTAAACTTAAGACCAAGTCCATGAACAGCTATATGGAGTTCATAAGTCAATGTGCTAGCATTTATGTCTATGGAGATAGTTTTCTTCTTTTTTGGAATAATTTAGAAATTAAAAATCAGAATTAGAAATTAGAATAATTTGTATTCTCATCATTAGAACTTTCCTAATAAGTAATGTTTTTTCATTTGGCAAAATGTTATTCTATCCCTTCCAATTCAATAAAAAAAAAAAACCTTACAACAAATGTGTGTTATCATCCAAAACAAATTCTTATTCTAGCCATAAACTATATCTTAATATTCACTATAAGTCTATCACCTCTCTATCAGGAGGAAATCAGTAGCATGTTTCATCATGGATTCTTTGGAACCATAAGTAGTCACTGCACTAAACATAATTATTAAGTCTTTCAAAATAGAATGTTTCTCTTAAAAGCTTATCTTTGAACTAGTTCCCATTATAGAACTATAGATAATGGGATCCTACCTATCCTTTATTTGAATTATGAAATCTACTTTGCCCAAATCTGAGATATATAAGAGAATATTCAATCTTCCTTTCCTTTATCATAGTCACACAAAGACAGTAAGGTTACCTCCCCCACCAAGGATGCTATCATTTCTATTTTCAAAATAAGGTCCAAAATAGGTAATACTCTCATCATTATTTCTATCTTCTGAAGGATAAGATAACTAGACATTACAAATATCCTATATTCCAAAGGAATACAGCTAGATTTCCATTTGTGCAAATAATGAATCCTTTAAAGTGATCCAGATGGAGCAGTGGATAGAGCACTGGCCCTGAAGTCAAGAGAACCAGAGTTCAAATTCAGTCTCAGACACTTAACACTTCCTGGTTTTGTGACCTTAGACAAGTCACATAACCCCAATTGCCTCAGCAAAAAAAAAAAAAAAAAAAGGTGATCCTATGAATTCAAATTCATACTATTCAAAGTTATAATTATGCAAAATATAGCATAGCAATTGGATCCCAATGAAAAAATATGCAATGTGAATTCAAATAATGCAACCACTTCAAGGGATTCATTATTCCCATCTATTGGGACCTAGCTATATTAATTTTTTTTTAATGAAGAGTCTGATAATGCCATTCTATAACTCAAAACTATTTAAGGACTTTCCACTGACTATTGAATATAAAATCCAAACTCCTTAACCTGACACTCAAAGTCTTCCATACCTCACATTATTCTCCAAAATCTATTAACTAGCCAAAATAACTAGTTAACAAGTCAAATCAATTATTATATATCAGACACTGTACTATGCAATGGGGACACAGAGAAAGGGAAAAATAATTACCTTTAATAAAGAAGCTCACCATCTAAGAAGGAATGCAAAAGCAAACAACTATATATTAACAAAAAAAAAATATGTGAGAAAAAGAGAGCGGGAGAGAGGGGGAAGAGAGAGAGATACAGAGACAGAGAATCAAAAGCACTAACATTAAAAAAGGAGGGGAAAGTCTTATAAAAGGTGGGATTTAAACTGAAGGAAGCTTAGAGATGAAGATTGCTCAATCAAAAAGTATTTATTAAACATCTACTATGTGCCAGGCACTATACTAAGTGCTAGGGATTCAAAAGGGGAGGAAAAACACTTCTTGCCCTAAAAGAGTTTACAATCCTAATGTGAAAGACAACATGCAAACAAATATATACAAAGTTAGTTATATATAGGAAAAAATAGAAAATAACTAACAGATGGAAGGCACTAGGGCTTAGGGAGAGCTTCTATTAAAAATTAAAATTTAAGTTGGAATTTTAAAAGAAGCCAGTAGGTAAGATTTAGACAGGTGAGAATTTCGGCATGGAAGACAGTCAAAGATAAACTCAAAAATCTAAGAGATGGAGCATCTTGATCATGAAATAGCCAGGAAGCCAGTGTCATTGAAGATGAGAGAGAAAATCCCAGGTATAAGGAACAGCCCGTAAAAATGCACAAAGTTGGAGGATGAAGTGTTGTGTGAGAGAAACAGCAAGAGATCCAATGCTGAGGAGTCCCAATAGGGAGGGAGACCAGGAAAAAAGTGTAATAAGACTGAAAAAGTATGAAGGAGCCAGGTGATAAAAGGCTTTAGCTAATAGGTAATTTTATAGGCAAAAGGAAACCACTGAAATTGAGTAAATAAAAAAGTGACATGGTCAGATTTGCACTTTAGGAATATTAATTTGACCATCAAATGAAGGATAGACTGAAGTGCAGAGACCTGAAACAGGGAAATCAACTAGGAAGACTATTGCTATTCCAATAGTCCAGATTTGAGATAGCAAAAACCTGCATGAGGTTTTTAACAGTATCAAAAACTAAACCTCACCCTATACTTCATGACCAAACAAGAAATGGAGAAGAAATGGAGACAGCATTATGAGAGGAAAAATAGATAATTTTGACTGCATTAAATTAAAAAGCTTTTATGTAAACAAAACTAATGCAACCAAGATTAGAAGAAAAGTAAAAAGCTGGAAAACAATCTTTATAGCAGACTTCTGATAAAGGTCTTAAATATATAGAGAACTGAATCAAATTTATAATAGAAGTCATTCCTCAATTGATGATAGTCAAAGAATATGAAAAGGCAGTTTTCAGGTGAAGAGCTCAAAAGTTATCTATAGGCATATGAAGAAGTGCTGTAAATCGCTTTTGATTAAGGAAAAGGCAAACTATAACAACTCTGAGATACTACATCAGATCTATCAGATTGGCCAATATGACAAAAAAGAAAGTGATAAATGTTGGAGAGGATTGAGACAATTGAGTCACTAATGCATTGCTGGTTACTGTAAACTGAACCAACTATTCTGGAGAGCAAATTCAGAATATGCCCAAAGGACAACCAAAACCATGCTACATATACAAAAATATTGTAGCTCTTTTTGTGGTAGCAAAATTGAAAGGATGTCCATCAATTGGAAACTGGCTGAATAACTTGTATCGTACTTGTACAAACTGCCAAGTAAAATGAACAAAAATGGAAAACATTGGACATAGTATCAGCAGCTCAGCTCTTCTCAGCAACACAATGACCCAAGACAAGAACAAATGATTCAATGAAGAAAAATGCTATCCATCACCAGATAAAGAACTGAATTCTGAATAAAGATTCTTGCAGCTTTCTTTTTCTTTTGATCTTTTTCTTCATTCACAACTATGACTGATATAGAAATATTTTTTAATGTGACAGCACATGTACAAACTATGTCAAAGAGCCTACCATCTTTGGAAGAGGAGAGAGGAAAGAGAAAGAAAATCTGAAACTCAAATTCCTGTAAAAATGAATACTAAAAATTTTCTTGACATATAACTGGGGGGGAATCAAATTTTAAAATTAGCCTTCTGCAAATATGATAAACAGTTATTTTATGAAATCTTTCCCAATTATTACACAAGTGATTTTTCTCTCACTTGATGTCACACTACTCTGTCAATTTCTATTTGTATTATATTTCTCTGTATGAATGTCTAATCAAAACTACTAGCTTAAGATGAAAGGAAAAGATAATGATGAATGTTGGAGAGGATGTGAGAAAAATGAATCACTAATACATTGTGAGTGAAGTTATGAACCAATCCAACCATTCTGGAGAGCAATATGGAAACTATGCCCAAAGGGCAATCAAACTGTGCATACACTTTGACCCAGCAGTGTCTCTGCTGGGCCTGTCTCAAAGACACCATAGAAAAAGGAAGGGTACCCATATGGGCAAAAGTTTGCAGCATCCTGATAGTGTGAAATACAGGAGGGATAGGGGGAAGTAAGGGAGAAAAAACATTTGGAACAGGAGAATTTGCAAAGGTGTTTTGAAAATAAAAAAAGCTTTATAAACAAAGAAGCAGGCACAAAAAAAAAAAAAAAAAAAAAAAAAAACACTAGCTTGCAACTTCTTTTAGCAAGAAACCATGTCTTTTTATCCTTTATATCTCTTTCATTATCTTTCCCAATGAGTAGTGCAACCTGTCCAATCATTTGTTCCTACAGGCTAGACTTTAATCTTGTCATCTGCCCTATTGCCTCTCCTCCTCACCTGCATCAATACCCTCTGTATTAGATCTTCAGAAACTATTCCCCTTCCAAGGGACCTGTATGTGCCAAAATGTTTGTGGCAGCTCTTTTCGTAGTGGCTAGAAACTGGAAGAGGAATGGATGTCCATCAGTTGGAGAATGGTTGGGTAAATTATGGTATATGAAGGTTATGGAATATTATTGCTCTGTAAGAAATGACCAGCAGGAGGAATATAGAGAGGCTTGGAGAGACTTAGATCAACTGATGCTGAGTGAAATGAATAGAACCAGAAGATCACTGTACACTTCAACAACAATACTGTATGAGGATGTATTCTGATGGAAGTGGAAATCTTCAACATAAAGAAATCCAACTCACTTCCAGTTGATCAATGATGGACAGAAATAACTACACCCAGAGAAGGAACACTGGGAAGCGAATGTAAATTGTTAGCACTACTGTCTATCTACCCAGGTTACTTATACTTTTGGAATCCAATACTTAATGTGCAACAAGAAAATGGTATTTACACATATATCTAGGTTATATTGTAACATATGTAAAATATATGGGATTGCCTGTCATCAAGGGAAGGGAGTAGAAGGAGGGAGGGAGGGAGGGGATAATTTGGAAAAAATGAATACAAGGGATAATATTATAAAAAAAATTACTCATGCATATATACTGTGAAAAAAATTATAAATAAATAAAATTATTTTAAAAAAAAGAAAAAGAAAGAAACTATTCCCCTTCCCTTGAAGGAGCTAATCCATTTATATTTTTAATTCTGCCAAGGGACTGAGTGGTCTTGTTGGAATGAGTACAAACTGTTACTATATGAAGACCATACTTCATATCTCATCTATGCAGGACAATGTGCCATTTGTTCTGCCCCCCCCCACCTTCACCCGTGTGCATAACCCATCACAAACAAAAGCATATGTTTTCTATCATACCTTTTATTCTGGGAAGTTATATAGAATCAATGAGTCCAAGACCTTTGGAAAGGTCTGGCTAATAAAGTGCCTAAGCCACTACTTACATCCCTTTTGATCTGGTCACTACTCCACTGTATACATTCTTTCCTAACTCTCCCTCCCCACCCCCGACATTTTTTAATTAAGAAAATCATAGTGCAAATGATTAATCAATCTAAATACAATTACTAAATTTCTGAACTAGTAAAGCTATAATAGGTGACTGCATTTGGAAAAGGAAGAAATGAAAATGTGTAAGGTGACAACTGATTGAAAAATGAAGCAAATGTCACTGAGCTCATCCTTATAAACTAAAAAAAATGAAGCTGCTAGGGATGGGATGGGGGGGGGAACAAAGAATTAATTCCTTCTTGCATTTCAGCAGGCAGTCAGCATTGTGTGGTATTATTAGTCTTTTCTGTTCAAAGCAACTCAGTAGGATTATCTCTGGGATTACACAGTTAAAAGAAAATGCTATGGAATTATACTGCCTGGTACTTCAAAGGAGCCCTTAGCTTTCAGCAGGAAGTCTAGGTACTTTCTTTTTCTTTTTTAGAACAAGGAAGAAATGGAAGACCAAATTAAGTTTGAAGCTTTTTTCATTTTTAAGTCCTTTCTTTTTTCAGTTTTCTCTAAATTAAAGACAGGAACAATCTACATCATTCTCCAAAGCACCTCTAATTACACTACTTACAAAAAAAGAGCTCCAGAACCTTTTATGCTATTTTCAAGAGACTTTATCAACCTTAATGAAGAAGGCAGTCAATAAATAGCAACTGAAATTTAAAAAAAAAACTTTAGTTACTGATGTGTATGTGGAGTCACAAAATTTTCAAACTTTACACAACTAGATTAAGGCATCACTGGAAAGATATGGTAGTAATTTGGCTCATGATTCACTCGTGCATATTGCCCATATAGGTTGATTTCTTAATAGATTCTTGTTAAGGAGCAAACTAAAGTTATGTCTTACCTAAAATATGTAGAAATGCATAAAAACACATAGAAAAGATACAATTAAAATGACAGAATCACAGATTTACAGGCATCAAGCCCAATCTCCTTATTTTACAAATGGTGAAATGAGGGGCACAGAAAGATCAATGACTCACAGTGGGGAAATCTGAATACAGGTTTTTCTAAATCTAATTAATTATAATAATTTTATGTGCATTAATCAATTCTCTAGGACTCATAATAAATTATGGAAGTAGTAGCTAAAACAGATGAAATTGCAGGGACTTTTTTAGAAGAGTAACAATAATATTTGAGTTCACAAGAATAATCAAGCATTTTACAATTACTTTAGAACAATATTTTTAATTTTTCTCTTTCAATTATTAAGACTACCAAATTCTCCAATTAAGAAAAATCTGTACTTCATCAATCTCTCAGGTTCTCTGTAGACATCCTTGCTGATCTTAGATGCACAAACAGAAACACAAAGAGAGTATAAAGCTCATATTCATGGTGACAGAGGTCTAAAGCTAGGGGGGATGTCAGAAACCATTTAGTCCATTTCTTCCCTTTTACAGAGGAGGAAAATGGAAGCTCCTGGAGATTAAGTGACAACCAAAGTCACACACATATTGTCAGAGATAGGGTCCAAGTGTTCCAGCTCCATAGTCAAAACCTTAATTCATGTTCTCACAAAATAAAATATTCAAAACTTCATAATGTTAGTTTTCTTCACCTTCTAGAGTCACCTTAAAACTCAAATGTGAAACTAATTCCCAAATGAAGATTGTACATTTCTTTAAACTTGAGATTTTTTCCAGGAAACCTCATTACCTAATTCTTTGTTAATTTCTCCAAAGATTTATTACTATCAGTATCTGCCAAATAATTCTAGGAAAGCCTTTTGGTTTGCAAAGAAATTAACTGTTAAGAAAGGGATGCTTCAAATTTTCTGATCTTCCTAACCCAAGAGGTTAGTTAAGAAAATATCACAGATCAATTCCTTAGGCTTCACCTTCTACAATTTTTGCTGGAATATTTCAGATCTTAACAGTCTGAAACTAAGGTGGGTCAGAAAGTTTCTCTACACCAAGAAAATTAAGTCCTATTGTAGTTGAGAACTCCTGAGCACATGATCCACAAGATTCAGCATCACTAAAAGAAATTACAAGTTTAAGTATTGAGGTTTAAGTTGAGACTTGTCATTATCTTATATTTGTTATCTCCAGTGTTTAGCATAGTGCCTGTCAAACAGTACTAAAACAAATGCTTATTGATTATGATATAGGGTTTTTTAATATCTGCTTTTTATCACTGTATCCCTAAGGAATAAGTAAACTGATATCTCAAACCTCATCTGTCAACAGGGATTGCTCTTGCAAACCAATTTAAGACTTTTCTATGATAATCAGCTAATAAGTCCATAGAATAGCTGCTTTTTAAAGAAAGGAATTTCTCACAATGTGAGCATGCTTTAGGCTTAGTGTGTACCATAAGAAATGGAAAGAGATTCAGAGAAACATGATAAGACGTATAAATTAATATTATGATGTTTGCAGAACTATTTATAAAATGACCTTAAAACTGTAAAAGAAAACAACACTGAAAGATTATGATCAATGAAATGACCAAATAATAGTTACAGAATAATACAAATAAACATACACATACATTCAGACATAACCATTTACAACACACATCTATTTTTTACTTATAATATTTTTGTTACAAGGAAAGACTTTAATAGGGGAAAAGAACTATTCATATGGGGAAATGACTATAAACTAAACATTTTAAAAATATAGAGGAGTGTATGGAATAAAGTTCAAAAGGGGACATATGAGCACAGCAATGTTGGTATTACCACATAAATTTTACATGTCTGTATACCATATGTTTATATAAGTATATGCATTAAAACTATATTACATGTATATATGTTAAAACTATTACATATATACACACATTAAAACTGTATTAACATTAGTAATACATTTCATTTACAATCCCCATTTTCTGGAAATGTTCATGTTTATTTTTTCTATGAGGTATATTCAGGCACGTGCCCACATATTTATTGCCTCTTCTATGACTTATTCCATTCTAATGAAGTAGGAAAGCTCATACCTCAAACTTTGATCTATGATCACACAAACCATCTTAAGTTTTTCCTGTAATAATTACAAACACATATACATGCACACACAATTTTGAAGAAGACTTGAAGGCAGGACTGAAGCAATCAATTCTAGTATTAACCACTCTCCTCTTTCATTATATAATCTTGAACAAATGCCACATTCTCTCCATCTATAAAAAGAACCAAACTAAACATCAACCTCTGCTTCAAACGGAACATTAAAAAAGCAAGTGTCAAAAGAAATCAATACTAAAACTATTGGTTGGAACAGATCTTCCAACCATGATAATTGACTACAAATAGCTATTTATCTAAAGATTGAAAGCATTATCATTTGAATTGTTAGAAGAAACACTGAAGATACTATAGATGTTTTTCAACTAATATAGATAATATTGGACAACTTTTATCATTTCTTATTCATTTTAATATGTTGAAAGATGTCATACTTTAAGCATTTTTTATTTTCATTGAAGTAGAGATCTTTCTCCACTGAGGCAAGTAACCAACAACTTCAATTTTTTAAATGGTTTTTGAGAGTTAAAAAAAGAGTCTCTTAGTATTTTATATGGTTCAGCCTAGCCAAATTCCATCTCCTTCACGAAACCATTTCTAACTAATCCTGCTTCTAGGAAAAAAGTTATTTCTCCCTTATATAGTTTTTCAAAGGAAGTAAGCCTGGACCCTACTTCAACCTCATCATGGTTTATAAATCTATCCTTTACCTAACAGAATATAAGCTTCTTAAAAGCAGGACTTATAACTACCTTTGTATCTCTATAAAGCCCATTGTGGTGACTTAACGTTTAAACAGAATTAGTTGAGTATGGTTGTGGGCATCTGTCAGTCTGGAACCAAAGAGGAAATTGATTAATCAGTCAAAAAGTATTTAAAAAGCAGTTACTTTATAACTATAAATGTAAAACATTATAATCAGAGGGCTGAAAAAAAAAAAAAAAAAGAAAAAAAGTTTTTTTCCCTCACTGAGCTTACATTCTAATGGGGTAAACATCACATAAAAAATCAGTACACAATAGATAAGTTCAGAGTTGATGGAAGGCTGCCTTAAAAAGGAAGGTATTTACTGACAAAATAAAGTAAGAGTTTTTAACTCAGAGTCTATGAATTAAAAACAAAACAAAAAAGAACTGTTTCAATAAAATTTATTTTTTTGGTAATACGATTTACAAATATTGAGAAGGAGCTCAAGGGTTTCACTGTACTGCCAAAAGGGTTTATAGTGATGGTGATGATGAAAATAGCATTTCTATAGCACTTTAAGGTTTTCTAAGTTCTTAACAAATATTTTATTTGATCATTTAATCTCACAACAACAACCCTGGGAGGTAGGTGCTATAATTATCTCTGCAAAAGAAGCATTGAGAGGTTAATGATTTGCTCAAGATCACACAACCATTAAGTGTCTTAAGTTACATTTGAACCAGGCTTTCCTGACTCCATATCCAGTGCTCTCTCCATTATACCACCTAGATGCCACCAAAAAAAAAAAAAAAAAAAAAGTTAAGAACTGGTAGGATAGAAAAGCTTCATGCAGGAAGTAGTTTTAAAGAAAACTTAGGAGTCTAAGTCTGAGACTATGAGACTCTCAATGTGAGAGACAGCCAGCACAAAAGTACAGAGAAGGTAGATGGAGTATTATATATGACAAACAGCAAATAAGCTAGTACAGCTAAACCCTAGAAAGTGCATGGAGAGAAGTGACATTATTAAAAGACTGAAAGTATCATAAAAGACCAGGCCATTAAGAGTTTTAAATGCCAGACAGGAATTCGAGGTAAAGAAGACAACTGAAAAAGTTAACTACTGAAGCTATAATCTAGAACTGAATGCCTCGCTGAATTTTATCACCTTAGTTTAAGCATTAAAATGGGAGCATCCAGAATTGGTATTGGTTATAATAAAATCCCAAAATATACTTTGGGAATCTGAAATAACTAAAGACTTTCTGAAATTCTAATAAGCATAATAAAGATCAATATAACAAAATCTCTGTAACAAAACAGTTCTGAAATTGCAGGCAATATCTTTTTTCAAATTATATTCCACACATAAATACACAAAGCCTATAATTTTGGACAAACTCTTAGAATTTATTCAAATGAGATCTGGTCTATGTTCAAAAGAATAATGTAATCACATCAATCTGCACATCACTAATGGTGACTCAAACACTTCTCCTTTGTGTACTAAGTTGCTCTTGGTTTCAAAGTGGAAGAATGGTTTTTATTCTCAGGAGTTTGATGGTTTTGGGTTTTGTTTTTTTTTTACTCCTTTAAGGATAAAATTTTCCCATATTCACTCAAATGCCAAAGCATGAGAACTTAAGACTCCAAGTTCCAAAGGCAGACCTGCCAAATAAGCTATCATCAGATCTGCCCCACAATTGCTACATGAGCTTTCCTGATGTAAAGATAGAGTAAAAAAGCATAAGCTTTACTATAATTTGATGGTTTGTTGATTTTGTCTTTATTTTTTTTTAGCTGTACCTGGAAATGGTTCCAATTCTCAATCTAGATACATAAATAGGATAAGAAAATTTCTTTCCCCCTCCACTCACGCAAAAGAAAACAACTATAATCACATAGTTACAAATTATTCTTCATTTCCCTTGTTGCAATGTTACGAGCTTATATATGTCTGTATATTCATCAACTTATGATTTTAGTTATTTAATAAGTTTTCTAGATTTGTTTCACTGTGATCAAAATCAGCTGTCTATCAAATAAAAGATAATTGTTTAAACATCAATCCATAATGGAAGTGTTACTTTGTATAGCTACATAGCAGGTGGCAGGTTATAACAGACAGGAAATAAGGAGAACAAATGACTCCCACACAAACTTGCAATGGACCACAGGAAATATATAAACTATAACTCCACATCTTTTCCACTAAGCTAAATGTGAGGTTTCTTCTCCCTTAATGAATTTTCATCCCTTACTGCCACCTGTCCAATAGCAATTTAGTCAACAGGATGAATGCTGCCTTTGCCAGGGTAGGATTACTATGTAGGAGTTGAAGATTTTCAGCAAAGATCTTGAGATAGATTCTACTTAAACAAAACTGGAAAAAAATTTAACATACTTTCCTTCTTTGACTCATATGCTAAAAACACATCCTGAATCATAGTTAAACCTCATTTCTCCTACATATAGTTTTTAATCCAAAGCCTGAAAACTGTTTCATTCAGAAAATGAGTTGCCAAACATAGGGAGGTCAAAGATAATACCACCAACCAACTATATAAACTAGTTTTTGAAATCTTACCAAGAAAAATATTAAAGATTATGAAGATTGTCTCCTAAAAGCAAGGTTCAATAAGAGAGAACTTGGTAAGAGACCTAAGAAAGATAAGGACATTAAAGTACCCAAAAAAAAAAAAAATGGAAGGACAATAACCAACAGGAGAAAAATGGAAGCCATCTGTGAAGACTTACAACTTTTCACTGTAGAGAAGAACAGAATTATCGTACTTGGACTGTCGTAATTCTTGCTGTGCTTACAGGAGATAGAAATACTGTAAATGAGAAAATGATAAGATAAAAGCCATCAAATTAGGCCCAGCTATATTTCATAAGATATCCACAGTGAAGGTACCAAAACTGAAAGCATTGAGGGAACAATTCACAAGATACCCAGGGAAAAAAAGATATTGAAGACATGGAGAAATTCTTAGACCTAATTTATATATTAAAAAAGCCAATCACAAGAACATTAACTACTGGCCTATGTGCCAAAAAAAGAATACAATACAGAGGTTAACGGAAATGCACATGGTGGTTTGTGAACAAGCTGCAGCACATAACAAATGAACTTCAACAAAAAACCAAGAGTAAAAAGCCATTTGGGAAATACATGATAGAAAAAGATAGATGATCAAATAGCAAGGGATGGCAAGTGGTGAAACTAGCATCCTCTCCAAGGTCAGATGAAAAAAGAGATGGCAGCCCTGGAGGGGAAAGTGAGGCACGTGACCTTGCACAGTCCTCCCTCAGTTTAATCCAATTCACTTGCATGTCATGGCATCACCTCCCTGATGTCATGGTCCTCTTCAAGAACGAAGGACAAACAATAACAATACCATCATCAACAATAGCTTTTATGAGCAAGAGTAATAAAGAATGGATAGAATCTACAAGATGAAGTTACAATTTGCATTGCATAGCCAAATTGAGGAGATCACAGATATATTAGAGTATGTTTTTCTATCTGGTATATGGATATAACATTCCCTTCCTAAGACTTTAATGTAGTCATATGAAAGGTTATTATATGATATAATATAAAGTTAAACAACTCTTGACACGTAGGTTATCTTATTTATGTCTTATTCCCCGTAACTCTGGATAAATACCCCAAATTGAACTGTGTACATTATTCTAACCATCAATAAATGTCTTAAAACAACAGCCAACTGGTCGAGTAAATAAACTCAATCCAAAGCTATATCCAAAAACTGGGACACTAATGCATTGTTGGTGGAGTTGTGAAAGAATCCAACCATTCTGGAGAGCAATTTGGAACTATGCTCAAAAAGTTATCAAACTGTGCATACCCTTTAACCCAGCAGTGTTGCTACTGGGCTTATATCCCAAAGAGATTTTAAATAAGGGAAAGGGACCTGCATGTGCAAAAATGTTTGTGGTAGCTCTTTATATAGTGGCTGGAAACTGAGTGGATGCCCATCAATTGGAGAATGGCTGAATAAATTGTGGTGTATGAATGTTATGGAATATTGTTGTTTTGTAAGAAATGACCAGCAGGTCATACAGAGAGGCTTGGAGAAACTTACATGAACTGATGCTGAGTGAAATGAGCAGAACCAGGATACTGTATGAAGATGTATTCTGATTGAAATGAGTTATCTTCAACATAGAGAAGATCTAATTCAGTTCCAATTGATTAATGATGGACAGAAACAGCTACATCCAGAGAAGGAACACTGGGAATTGAGTGTAAACTGTTTGCACTATTGTCATTCTACCTAGGTTACTTATACCTTCGGAATCCAATTCTTGGCGTGCAACAAGAAATTTGGTTTTACACACATATGTTCTATCTAGGATATAAGGTAACACATTTAACGTGTATGGGATTGCCTATCATCTAGGGGAGGGAGTAGAGGGAGGGAGGGAGAAATTTGGAAAAGAAGTGAATACAAGGGATAATGTTGTAAAAAAAAATTATGCACTGTCAAAAAAATTATAATTATAAAATTAATTTAAAAATTTTAAAAACAGAACAAAGCTATATCCAAATATATGTTCATTTAAGTGCTAGCAGGGCTGTGATAGATAGATAGATTAGATAGACAGACAGACAGACAGACAGACAGACAGACAAAGAAATAAATGGATAGATGGATGAATGGATGGACGGACAAATAAATAAATGGATGAATAAATAAATGAAAATAGCACTGTCCCTGAACTCCAGTACTTATAGTCTAATGAGAGGTAAGGTAATTATAATGAAGACTAAGCACATTAATAAGATATAAAATAAAATGCTATGAGAGATCCTCTATGAGTCAATAGTCAATTACTGTCAAGAGTCAATGTACTACATTGGGCTACATTAAGAAAGGTCTAATTTACAGGGAAAAGGTGGAGATAGCTCCCAATTACCTCTATCCTGGTCAGACTGTATTTAAATACTGCGTTATAGAAAATAGTATAAAATGCTATTGAGAATAAAATGAAAACAAAACAAAAATTAAAGTGTTTTTCAATAAGCTTATCTTATTCGATCTCATAGTAATTTAGTGAGGTTCACAAACCAAGTATTATACCTGTTTTGCAATAGAAGAAACAGGTTCACAGAAGTTTTGATATATATATATATATATATATATATATATATATATATACAGTAATCAAATTGGGGTTTGAACCCAGTAGCTTTTCTGATTCCAACAACATTTCAAGTAAAGTACAGAACAGTTAAATATCTCTCTAGAGTAGGGTTTGTTTTTTTTGTTTTTTGGCATTAAGATGTGCTTTTGAAAACATTATTAAAAAGTGTCTATTCTACATGTTGTGTCCTAGGTAATCTTACCTTGTCTATTTATAGTCTTTTGTCAAAATGTAATTTCTGTCTGCCTGTGTCTGATAATAGAAGACAAATTTTGTTCTTACTATGAATTCTGTCTTTGGATACTAAGCTGTAGACAATAGGCCAGAGAGTAAATCTGCTTTAAATTTATGAACTTTAAAATTATGAATATGAAAATTATGAACTAATTTTGAACATCAGCTGACTAGTGGATAGGAAGAAAGAAAGCTTTTACTACTTAAAAGTATGAAAAGATTTTGGGAGTTAAGGTCATAGATTTAGAGCTAGACTGACATGCAGTCAGTCATCTTTATTTTACATAGGGGGAAACCGAGATCCAGGAGGTTAACTGACTTATCTTAAATTCACACAAGTAGTAAATGTCAAAGGCAGGATTTGAAGATACATTTTCTGATTCCAGCATCAGTGCTGTTTTCCCAGAGGTGTTACCAATTTCATTTGGTCTTACAAAGCAAAATTTTCTTATAGTAGCAATTTACTATGCTCTCTAGGCATTAGGAGCAAAATTGGTATCCACCTCAAATTTAAATCCCCCCCTCCCTGCCAGGCTGGGGTTAAGTGACTTGCTCAGGGTCACACAGCTAGGAAGTGTTAAGTGTCTGAGAACAGATTTGAACTTGGGTCCTTCCGAATTCAAGGCTGGTGCTCTATCCACTGTGCTACCTAGCTGCCCCCTCAAATTTAAATTTAAAAAAAATTTTTATAGTTTTTATTTACCAGATCTATGCATGGGTAATATTAGAACATTGACAGTTGCCAAACCTTTTGTTCTAATTTTCCTCCTCCCCCCCCATGGCAGATTGACCAATACATGTTAAATGTTAAAGTATAAAATTAAAAAAATTTTGGCCTCCCCCTCCTCCCCTTTTTGTATAAGAACATTAGACTTGAAATTAAAAGGAAATGGTTTTAAAGGGGTTGGACTAAGTGGGTTATAAGGTCCCTTCTGGCTTCAACATTCCATATGCATATGTACAGTGCTCTGCTCAGAGTTGACATTTCAGTTCATGTTAATAGTAATTTATTGGGTTTTTTAAATTAATTATTATAAATATTATTTATTTATTGTTCTAGTTACTGGGTTTTACATAGGCAAGTGGTGGTGCAGTGAATAATAGAGTATTGGACCTGGAGTCACGAAGACTTGATTTCAAATCTGGCTTCAGACATTTCTTGGGCAAGACACTTAACCTTTTTGCTTCAGTTTGCTCAACTATGTAAAATAGAGATAATATGTAAGATAGAGTAGCATCTATTTGCAGGGTTGTTAAGAAGATCAAATGATATAATATTTGTTTAAAAAATAGCACTTTGCATAGTGCTTGGAATATATAATAGATGTGCTCATTTCTTTTCTTTTTCCTTTTTTAATAAAATTAAACAATTCAGTTCAGTCTACCTTTCCTCCCTGAATATTGTTCTCTACAATGTAACTGAAAAGTGGTTTTTCAGCCTTGGAACTTCTCCTAGGTGTAGGAAATCCATTCCTTCCTAGTTCTACATATTCCAATTTTGGATAGCTCTAATTGTTAGGAAATTTTCCCTCATCTCCAATCTGAATTTGCCTTTGTGTGACTTTTACCTATTACTTCTAGTTCTGCCCTGTGGGATAAACAGAATAAATCAAATCTCTCTTCCCATAGGAGCCCTTCAACTAGTTGAAAGAAAGTTATCCTGCAAGCCCTGCTTCCCCCCTCCCCCCACTCTACCCATCCCCATCTTCTGACTAAATACCTAATCCTTACACTACATGAACTCGAGAGCCTTCTCTCTTTATTGGCCTCCCTTGGATTCTTTCTAGCCTATCCATGCTCTTCCTAAAGTGTAGTGCCTAAAAACGCAGTATTTAAATACAGTCTGACCAGGATAGAGGTAATTGGGAGCTATCTCCACCTTTTCCCTGTAAATTAGACCTTTCTTAATGTAGCCCAATGTAGTACATTGACTCTTGACAGTAATTGACTATTGACTCATAGAGGATCTCTCATAGCATTTTATTTTATATCTTATTAATGTGCTTAGTCTTCATTATAATTACCTTATCTCTCATTAGACTATAAGTACTGGAGTTCAGGGACAGTGCTATTTTCATTTATTTATTCATCCATTTATTTATTTGTCCGTCCATCCATTCATCCATCTATCCATTTATTTCTTTGTCTGTCTGTCTGTCTGTCTATCTATCTATCTATCTATCACAGCCCTGCTAGCACTTAAATGAACATATATTTGGATATAGCTTTGTTCTGTTTTTAAAATTTTTAAATTAATTTTATAATTATAATTTTTTTGACAGTGCATAATTTTTTTTTACAACATTATCCCTTGTATTCACTTCTTTTCCAAATTTCTCCCTCCCTCCCTCTACTCCCTCCCCTAGATGATAGGCAATCCCATACACGTTAAATGTGTTACCTTATATCCTAGATAGAACATATGTGTGTAAAACCAAATTTCTTGTTGCACGCCAAGAATTGGATTCCGAAGGTATAAGTAACCTAGGTAGAATGACAATAGTGCAAACAGTTTACACTCAATTCCCAGTGTTCCTTCTCTGGATGTAGCTGTTTCTGTCCATCATTAATCAATTGGAACTGAATTAGATCTTCTCTATGTTGAAGATACTCATTTCAATCAGAATACATCTTCATACAATATCCTGGTTCTGCTCATTTCACTCAGCATCAGTTCATGTAAGTTTCTCCAAGCCTCTCTGTATGACCTGCTGGTCATTTCTTACAAAACAACAATATTCCATAACATTCATACACCACAATTTATTCAGCCATTCTCCAATTGATGGGCATCCACTCAGTTTCCATATAACTTGCCAAGAAAATTCTGGTTTTCATTCAAATCTTGCAAACTGGTGAAATTTTAAGCAACTGTATATTATTAAATACAACAGAAGATTTTCAAAATATAGAAAACTTAAAAGACAAAATCCTGTTTACATCTCATTTATATGTGGTAGTTTAAAAGTTGTCTCATGGAGCTAATTTTTTTAATTAAAACTTTTTATTTTCAAAACTCTCTGAAGATCATTGAAACTGCCCTGAACCATCTCGCTATTGAAAAGAACCATGTCTATCAGAATTGATTTTCATTCTTATTGCCATGTACAATGATCTCCTTGTTCTGCTCATTTCACTTAGCATCAGTTCACATAAGTCTCTCCAGGCTTCTCTGAAATTATCCTTCTGATCATTTTTTATAGAACAATAATGTTCTTTAACATTCATGCTATAACTTATTCAGCCATTCCCCAATGGATGGGGCATCCATTCAGTTTCCAGCCCCTTGCTACTACAAAAAGAGCTGCTACAAACATTGTTGCACATGTGGGTCCTTTTCCTTTTTTAATGATGTCTTTGGGAAACAGACCCAGTAAAGATACTTCTGGATCAAAGGGTATATACAACTGTAGCCCTCTGGACATAGTTCTATATTGGAGCTTAATAGTCTAACAAAGAATGAAGAGAAATTTTTAAATGAACCTTCTTTACTGAGGTGGGGGACTAGATATTGAATACTATATATACAATCACAACTGATTAATTTGGTTAGTTTTGATTGACTGAGTTTGTCTTTTCAAATATTCATTATTGTAAGAGACAAAGGAGCTGAGAGACTCAGAAATGAAATGAAACCAAAATCTGGATATAAATTTTAAAAATTCTAAATTACATCTACTGAGAAAAGGTCACCTCCAAAAGCAAAATCATGATTTCTAAGATAATTTAATGAAAATAATTTTCTAATAAATAGTTCAAGTATCTATTTGCTCTGTGCATCAATCTACTAGATGTTTCATAAAATATTTAGACATTAAAAACAAAAGTATATGCAATTCTCTGGCAATTTGAGTTCAGAGAAAATTTTTAATCTGATACTTAAAAACTGATACAGTTTTCTTTTATTATTATATATGCTTTCTTGAAATGGAAATTTAATTGTTATATATTCTGAATCCTTCCTAGTTCTGCTGGGCAATGACAATGGTTTCTTTTCTATTTGGTTTTTTTCTCATTTTATATGTAGTTTTTAAATATATTTTATTAAAATAGATATGCAGTTATAGAGCGTGGCAAATACCTAAACTGCTTTTGCCAATTTTCAATCTGTAATAATTAAGAATGTTTTCCCTCCCTTTTTATTGGTTATATGAGGAAGAAAGAACAAGGTTTTTGAATAAAAGTCAACTTTTCAAAGGAAATGCATCCAGCAACCTGACATAAAAAACTGCTCCAAAGAAAGTAGTCTTACCCCATCATGTTAATCACATTTCTCCCTAACTTCAAGCCTGCAAAATTACTTCTCAGCCTCAAACATTATTTTTCAGCCTTCAACACCAAGACTAGAATAGCCTTATTTCACACATGAACAAGAGAGCTGCCAGTCAGATCTTCGCTCTTTATACTGCCTTTGTGCTTCTCCTTCCTTCCCACCACAAATCAGAAGGTCTTCCTCATTAAAGGAAAGGGGAGAAGGAAAGTGTGAGGATCAGATTTGAGAATAGCAGACAAAACCAGAAGCAAAAACAAAGCTTTCCTCTAAAAGGCAAGGCTAGCTATCCCTTTTAAAATACAAAATGCCTTTAATATAATCATCAATATGTCTGTAACAAACTACTGCTAATATTGCCTGCCTCCTAAAAAAAAAAAATCTCCTAAGGAAAAGGAGAATTTTTAAAATTCCCTGTGTTAAATAGATTTTCCAAGTATGGCATGGTGGTATATCATGCCATCGGCAAGCAGAAATGGTTTTACCTTCTTTCTACCTATCTTTATACCTTTAAAACCTTTATATCTCTCAATGCAGTTCTTAGCATTTCCAGAACTATATCTGTGTGTAATACTGAAAATGCAGTTTAATTAGATAAGCTTGAAATCAAAATAGGGAATAAATTCATCTTTAATTTACTTAATTAGAAAACTTGTGTTATTTTATTTATTGTTGTTTTTGTTGTGTTATTTTAAGTTTAAAAACCTAAGCTTGAGCCTAACCTTAAATCCAATACATCCCAGAGTTGCTAGTGCTTAGAGTAGGATGCCAAAGCAAAAAGTTCAAAACATTAAATCTTTTAAGTTTTCTTTACCAAACATTGACTTTAATGGTTCAATATGCACTGCAAAATAGTAATACTTTATACAGTATCTGAAGGTATTAAAGATCTTGGGTAGATCTTTAATAGGATTCATACAAGGTTATTCAAAAACAACAGCATAGGATAAAAAATGATCCTCATATCCCCTGGAGGAAAAACACACTAGGGAAATCACAGGTCTATTTAAAGTATTGACTCTCCCTCAATCAAAGTTTTATGACCACTGTACAAAGAGTTCTATAAAAATCATTTCAGTCTTGTTGATCTATATGGGTCTGAAAAAGTTTACAAAAGGATGGTGATGTAAGGATTGCAAAAAGTTTAATTTAATGTGCTTTTACCAATGACAATTTTGCAAACGCTGAACACAGATCAAAAAAATTTCCTAATGTTCCTTAGAGATGTTATACTTCAACTTGGATCATATAGTAGTAATTTACCTCATTAAAAGTCTCATTCACAATCACAGACAATTTGGTGGACTAGAGGAAAGAATCCTTTCTCTCCCATAGAGATCTGAACACTCATCTTTTAATTTCTTCTTTACTAGCAACCTCATAAATACAATCATTGCTTTGCTTGTACTTTATAATTATATGGTTTTTAAAATGTTTATCTTATACTGTTAAGCTGCTAAATGTCAATGTTTTCAAATGCCTAAAAATAACTATCTCAAACATTAAATTCTGCTGGCATCCCAAGAAAAAAGTGAATAGCTTGAAAATTATTTTCCTGTTCTTTTCTTCATTCATCTGAACCATGATCCACAATGGACCCATCCATGGAAATTCATAAGTTCAAGCAATAAGAAATGAATGTTCACTCAAAAAGAAAGTTCATTGACTAGAAGAAGCAAATTTGGCACAAACTCGGTATTCAATAAATCTATAACATTCACTTTATTTTGACTTTGTCATTTATATTCTCTAACCTTAGAATTTCATGAAGTAAACTGGTTTCTTGAGGAATCTAAGAGTTGAGTAAGAGATGACAACAAGCCCAGTGTAAAATGAGAGAAATATGTATTTTGACAAGCAAGGTTAGGCTGTTAAATTACTCTTTATATTTGGTCATGCTATGTAAAATGTATGGGATTGCCTGTCATCTAGGGGAGAGAGCAGAGGGAAGGAGGGGATAATTTGGAAAAATGAATACAAGGGATAATGTTATAAAAAAAATTACTCATGCATATATACTGTCAAAAAATTTTATAATAGAGTGACTTTGTTTTCAATAAAAAAAAAAATTTGGTCATGCTATATTTCTCTAAGAAATAAGGAACCAGACAACAACTCAGGTACAGGAAACTAGTTTAATAATGTAATCTAATCTTTTAAAACAAATATAATTTGGTAAATGTTAGTAGAATTCTGATTTTCAAAAACAAAGTTCTTTCTGACAGTTATTTCATCTTAACAGCTCCACCTGTCACATCTACCCAAAAGATGAGTTTTTAGTTTTCTACTCTTTATAATATTCCCAATATCAAAAAATAAGGTCGATCCTGAAGATCTTTGTAAGAGAAAATAAACATTTAATAAAAATGCTACTGCCAACAAAGAAATAGAAATGCATATTTTGTGGGCATGCAATCTTATGAAAAGACGTTTTATTTTAAAGTCTTTTCTTTTTAAGGTAGCATAGAAAGGAAACGATCCCTTCATAATTTTCCAAATTAACCTACAACAGGAATTCCAAGTAAAACTAAAAATCAAAAAATCACTTCTTATTTTCAGCTTCTCTGTTAAGCCTTTCTTAAATGATTCTTGGCCTTCTCTGAACTACAATGCAGTCTGGTATTGCACAATTTTAACTACTGATATCCTACTTTAAGAATCTAGGCTCTCCATAGCTATATCAGCTGAAACCAGACTCTAGAATGCCCCACCAAACTGTAAGGCTTCAAATATGAATCTGAATTCAAATCATAATTTGAAATGTAGATGGTCAATAGGCTCATTAACTAGAATTTTGGCTCTCAGGTGATAAATTTTTGGAGGACTAGAGAAAACAAGAAGACCATAGACTAGTTTGTGGCAGACCTTTTTGTAGTGGCAAGAAACTGGAAATTGAGTGGATGCCCATCAGTTGGAAAATGGCTAAATAAGTTATGGTATATGAATGTTGCAGAATATTATTGTTCTATAAGATGTGATCAGCAGGATGATTTCAGAGAGGTCTGGAGAGACTTGCATGATCTGATGCTCAGTGAAATGAGCAGAAACAGGATATTGTTATACACAAGATTATGTGAGAATCAATTCAACTAGCCATGGCTCTTTTCAACAATGAGATGATTCAGGCTAGTTCCAATAGATTTGTGATGGAATGACAGACATCTATACACCTAGAGAGAGAGGACTGTGGGAACTGAGTGTGGATCATAATATAAGTTTCATTCTTTTTGTTGTGGTTTGCTTGAATTTTATTTTTTCTCATTCTTCTTTACTTTTTGATCTGATTTTTCTTGTGCAGAAAGATAATTGTATCAAATATGTATGTCTATATTGGATTTAACATATATTTTTATCATGTTTAATATATATTAGATTACATGCCATTTAGGGGAGGAGGTGGGTAGAAGAAGGGAAAAATGGGAACACAAGGTTTTTCAAGGGTCAATGTTGAAAAATTATCCTTGCAGGGGCAGCTACGTGGCGCAGTGGATAGAGCACCAGCCCTGAATTCAGGAGGACCGGAGTTCAAATATGACCTCAGACACTTAACACTTCCTAGCTGTGTGACCCTGGGCAAGTCACTTAACCCTAGCCTCAGGGGGAAAAAAAGAAAAGAAAAAAAAAAGAAAAATTATCCTTGCATATGTTTTGAAAATAAAAAACTTCAATAAAAAAAATTTAAAAATTAAAAATAAAAAAGACCATCAACTACATAAAGTACCAAGAAGGTTCTACTAGTAAAAAGAATATCTGAGATCCTTAAAGTATAAGGATCATGCAATTTAACACTTAACTTTATACTTTGCTATGTTCTCTGAATATTACTGGTGTATTAACTCCAAGAGAATCTAGGTTCCAACCAATCAGTGAATAAACATTTATCAAGCACCTATAGTGTAATAGGCATTGTGCTAATAAGTGCTGGGGATACAAATATAAAAATGAAAGATTCAGTGCCCTCGAAAGAGCTTACAATTTAAAAGGAAAAGACAAAACTAAATAAGGAGTATAGCATCATCAAAAGGGGTATAATAGTGTCCAGTCCAAAAGAATATAGCTGATGGAAAATTAAAAGATGGCTGGCCTGGGAGGCCTTCTTTAAATGGAGGTTTTGGGAAGAATTCTTTGCTCTTTCTTCAAGTCCTCCAAAGAGAGAGGCAGAGGGTACTAAGAGTATTGATAGTGTTTTAAGAGTGGTGAAATGAGCAATGACACTTGGATTCTACACACAGAACACAACATAGTTGCCAATGATCCTGTGGCCTTGAGCAAGGCAAAACTTTTCTATATCTATTTCCTCTTTGGTAAAATGGAGAGGTAAGAGTAAGTCTTCTCCAACATCCCCAACATAGACCAATATTCTAAATTAGAGGTGTCAAACATAAGGCCCTAAGGCCCACAACACTCCAGAATGTGGGCTAAAGAGATCAAAATGCAATTGCGAAAATATTTAACAAACAAAAACAGAATAAAACACAGCTAATGTAAAAACTATGGTTTCCTAAGTCAACATATGGCCTTTGAAAATTCCTAAATATGATTTAATGGCCCTCATTCCTATTTAAGTTTGATATCACTGTTGTAAATAACTCCATGACATAATTCTTCTTCATATTTAACAGACTATAGCAGTACTAGATGTAAAATAAGCTAAATTAATACCTGAATTCAATTTTTTAAATCTTCTCAGGCCTGAACCTCACTTCTCTTGTTTTAATTTCCCTAGCAGCAATCTCTACCAGGATTTTGAAGATGCCATGGCCCACTACGATGGAATTTATTATCCCCTCAATCATGCAGACCAAAGAGCTTATCCTGAATCTTGTTTCTACACTTCAATGAGATCTAATAGTAAGAAAATATAAAGGATAAGCAATATGCTGTATACGCAGCACAAAAGAAAGAAATGTCGTCTTCTCACCTTGGGGATAAAGTAAGCAACAGCTCTAACAGTTTTCAAATTAACTTCAATTAAAACATTTTGTGATTCTTCTAGTGGGTATTTTCTTCTAGTTTTTTCAAGAAGTCTTTATCAAAAGAGCCCTTGGCCAGTATTTTCACATTCAATAGGTTATATCTAAACAAGCACACTAAATAGGTGTTTTGCTTGTGTGTTGTATGTTTGGTTATTTAAAAAAAATTCTCACACACCCTCCAGGGAAAACCTGGTAGGTGGGCAGAAATTCCTGAAAGTTTTCTAGAAGGTACTTAGAACACCCACACCTACAAGTAGAATTATTTCAAGTCTACTTATATAAACAATCTTCTAATGCAATTTAGTTAACAGATATTAATAAGAGGAAAGAAAACATATTTACATTTTAAGCAATAAGAAATAAAAGGATTGGGTAAGAGTATAAGTAGTAAAGTTAAATTTAAATCCTTAGTTGTCTTCTTATCTGACTACGCAACCAACTGAATTACAACCTTGAATTCAATAGAAGAAAATAAGAATAGCATGGTTTTCCACCATAAAATAATTGCATATAGGAAAATAGGTAGGTTTGCAAAGCACAAATATGTTTTCACTACAACAGATATATACTAATGGAGAAATTTAGAAAGAAAATAAACTTTGACCATTTCTGATATTGCTGAATTTGTTAAGAGTAACATGCCCAAAATTAACGAGACAAAAGTTATCATTGTGGAAAAAAATAAGTAGAATTGAGATAAAATATTAAAGACAGCAAATGGCACTTAAGTTTTAGAAAACATCACAGATAAAAATAGCTACCTTCCATGTTTAAAAAAGATTTCTCTAAAAAGGTCTCCTTAAAGAACACACACACATACAAACACACATACACATGTAGATATATGTAATACAGACATATGTATAATATATATGACCAAAAAATCAATATTTTAAGAAGTTAATTTAGACTATTCATTGAAAGTTCAAATACTGAAGCTGAAGTTTAAATACTTTAAGTCACATAATGAAAAGGCATGACTTAGGGAGAAGGACCCCGATGTTGGGAAAAACTGAAGGCAAAAGGAGAAGGGACAGTAGAGGATAAGGAAAGTGTCACTAGAAGTCACAAGATTGGACAGGTGCCAGGAGACAAGGGAAGGGTAAAAAAACCTAGAATGCTAAGGTTCATGGAACCACAAAAAGTCAGAACCAATTGAACAACAAAATCTTTTTGAGTTCAGCTCTGGAACTATTTTGCTTCCATTAAGCTAACCATCCAATACTTCAGTGGATCTGTGCTTTCACTGAGATGGACATGACTTGACTACCTTCACTGATGGTGACTAAATCCAAACCATTTCATCCCATGCAATGCTGAGCTATGGTTTTCTATAATAATATCTTCAAAAGAGGATGTGCCTCATATAGTTTTCCTATAAGTTTCGTTATCCAGCATTATCTTTCATTTTCAAGAATCTGTCCCACCATTTTTTTCAATCATTTTCTCAATTATTCCTTACACCATTTCTTTTGTATCGGTCATTACTAGAAGTATGCTACGGTCTATTTGAAGCCATTTTTAAATTATCCTCTCTACAGCCTCTGCTTCCTTCTTAACCTCCTGTAAACATGGTTAAGTCTCCTCTTTTTTAATGACTTCTACTTCACCTTAGGCCACCATGCTATAATTCATAACCAAACTTCTAAAAGAGTTGTCTATATCCATTATCTGCTTTCATTCCATTCCTAATTTCTCATCCTTTTAAAACCTGGCTTAATATTCTATGACTCATCTGAAAGTGATAACCCAAAATTACCAATTATCTCTTAATGACTTTTACATAGTCCTCATTATATTTGAATTCATTACAGCTTCTTACAACTTTATCTCCTTTGTCCTGAATATTCTCTCATTTCTTGGCATTTATGACATTGCTCCCTCCAGTGTGACAACTCTTTCTAGATCCCCTCTGCTGTGTATTATCTATCTCCCCCAATTAAATGCAATATTCTGTGCTCCCCATTTTCTTCTTGATCTACACATTTTCTCTTGATTTCATTGGCTCCTGCAGATGACTAAAATTCATATATTCATAATCTCTTTCATGGAAAAATAGAGAAGGCAGGAAGATATCTTTGGAAAAGGAACCAGAAATCTTCAAGCACTATGTGCCCAGCTTAAAAGTTGGAGAGAATATGGTTTAGAATGTGTGAAATCCAGAACCAAAGTCCCTGAAGTTGAAT
Source organism: Sminthopsis crassicaudata (assembly GCF_048593235.1). NCBI lineage: Eukaryota > Metazoa > Chordata > Mammalia > Dasyuromorphia > Dasyuridae > Sminthopsis > Sminthopsis crassicaudata. The sequence continues at coordinate 72,037,553 of NC_133620.1, read as the reverse complement.
TTTAATTCTACCACTTAACCTTAGCTGGACTTCCCTTGGCCTCAGTTTCATTGTAAAATGAGGCAGCTGGACTAGATGAGCTTTTAATTCCCCCTCTTTCAGTTATAAATCTTGGTAGGATCCTACCATGACTATTTCCACAACAATACCTTCTCCTAATCATCAAGTCATTTCTCTAATGAAACTCATCAATAAATATCTGATAAATAAATGATAGGATTAATCTTGAGTATCTAATCAAGTAGATTTAGCAAAATTTAAAGAAAAAAAAAAAAAAAAAGAAAATGTCATAGACATTGCACTTTCACTTGAGGACAAAGCAGAAACCCCTGCTTCTGCAAAACTGAAATTTGTAGTTATCTAGTTTAAAATAACTGATTGTCACAGAACACTTACAATGTTGACTGGGGGAGGTGGGAGGCTGTTTTGTTTACTGAAATATCAGGACATTCTGTCTATATTCTTATTAAAGATGCTTATAAACTAAAAGACCCTGTCACCTGAATTTCATTAGTTCAAGAGCAGATGAGGAGCCAGCCTTGCCCAAAAGAGTACAAGAGACCAGAAGAACAACTAGCAGAGAAGCAATTTCATGTGGTACAAATTAACAGCACCAAATACATCAAAATCTGCCATCCCAATTCGTGTGTCTGTTTGATAGGTTTCTCTAAAAGTATATCCATAGATTCTTTTGTATGCATTGATAGAACATTACTCAGTTTAGGTAGACTTATGATTTTTCCTGTTCTTAACTCATTTTACTGAGTAAATGCTATGATGATTATTATTATATTATTACTTTTACATTGTTTAGCAAATATTTATATTTAAAGAGTTAAAGGAGTCATGATAATAGATTTCCTGTAAGTGAGAAACACCAAAGGAAGCTCAGAAGCTACTGTACTGGTACAGTCAGTTCTGCTGTATGGGACTTTTCAAAAAGCACCACAGTATGCAAAATCATACAATAAAAGCTACAGAGCTTATGAGGAAAATGAGGTTAAGGGCATAGCCTCAAAAATATTGTCAGTAACATAAAAAAAAATAGGAACCTAATAAAAATAGTAGCATGTTTTTATGTTAAATGCTTAAAAAATACATAAATACTACATAAATAGTGGTAACATAGTCTCAGGCTGCTAGTCAGCTGCCTTTCATGAGCCAAGCTAGCAAAGACTTATATGAGTCGGGCAGATCACCAGAAAATATACAATAAGTGTGTATACTGATCTTGACAAAGACCTGAAGATTTTTGCTTGTGAGCTTCAGGAAAGCTTGCAGTTTGAGATTAATAATAATACAGCTTTCTTCGTTCTCACTATTTCTCATGGAAAATAACCAAGCAGAAGAAAAATCAAAATTTATGTTATACTCAAAATGTCCCCTAATATATTTATCATGTGTCAAAATGTCCCCTAATATATTTATCATGTTGAAAAAATTTTGTGTTTTTGAAACAAATACTTCAGCAAAACCACCTAGGGGATGGAAACTACTCTTATATCAGAAATACTCCTAGGATTCAACTCCCTAAGGTCACATTGAAGGTAGCAAGCTTTTTGCGGGTGTGACTTCTGCTGTTTTCTTAGCAGTCATGGAAGATATTAAAAAGGAAGTTTTCATTAAAGTGTATGAAACTGCCACAAGGTTCAATATCAAAATAATCAAAAAGGTTTTATTAGTGAAAAGAAAAGTGTGACCATATCACTCTTTTATTCAATAAAGACCAATGTCTCCCTCTTATTGCCAGACTCAAAAATATAAAATCCTCTGATTTTAATTTAAAATTCATTTACAACCTGGTCCATTACTACTTGAGAAAGGCTTCCCAGACTTTACTCTTATTCCATGCACTTAATGACCAACTAATTATACTGCCCTGTTTACTATTCTCAGAACTCCATGCCTTTTCACAGGATGCCCTCTCCTCAGCCCTCACATTTTGAAAACTCTACTTCCTTTCCTCTACCTACTTTCATCCAAGACTCAGCTCAAATCCTACCTTCTACAAGAAGGGTCTCCTCCAGATCCCCTATTCCATGGCTAGAGCATTCTAAGCTCCTATAATCCTGCTGGAAAACTCATGAAACCACCCTATCATTGGATCCACTACACATTTATCTTATAATTTCAACTGGGACCTTACTTCTGTAAGACAAAAGTTTTTACACCTCCTTAATTAACTCAACCTTCCCACTCATCAAATAAGTTCCTCTAAACTTTTTCAGCACCCTTCATACCTTTCATAGTTCTCTCTCCATAAAGAAAGCTATTTTAAAAAATAATCAATAAAGCAGGGTAGGAAAAAGATAAAAGCTGGAACAAACAAAACCTCAACTTAAGGAATACTTATTCTAAGTTAACCTAATGTCAGTTAAAAAAAAAAAATCAATGAAATGTAATTTTCCATTTCATTCCAAATTACATGATCCATACTGAGGCAAGAAAGAAGTTTTTTTTTTTTTTAACAAAGGAGTATGTGACAAGATCAGACCACAGAATTCAAAGATCTGTTTAAAAAAATAAAATAAAATAAAATGGAATACACACTCTTATTAGATCCTTTTTCTGAATTGTTTCTTCTGTGAATACACTATGGGGAGGAGACATGTTAGGAAGTAACTGATGTACCAAAGTAAATGTATCAATTTTTTTTAAAAAAGAATGGAATGGAGATTAAGAAGATAATAGTCCAGAAGTAAGATTGAATGAGGGTTGAAGACAGTAAGTAGAAAAAGAAAACTGGCAACAGGGGTTATATGTTACAGAATATTTGGAAATTTGGAGTAAAATATGTCCAGTTGTGTTTAGTTATGTTTTATTCTTCAGAATTTTCTTGAAAAAAGCTATTAGAATGGTTTGCCATTTCCTTCACCAGGCGCACTGGAGGCAAAGAGGATGAAGTAACTTCCCAGCGTCTGAGTAATGTCTGAGGCCACATCTGAACTTGAGTCCTTCTGACCTGAGGCCTGGCACTCTCTCCACTGAGACTAGACTTAAATCCCCACTATTCCAACTTTGTGATTTTGGACCAGTTCCTTAGTATCTCCAGAGCTCAAGCTTCTCGTCTGTAAAATGTGGAATTCCATGGCTGCTGAGATCTCTTTCAATTCTGGGTCTCTGATCCTGTGTAAGAGACCACAGAACTAGGCCACTGTGCTGATATTTTCAAGTTCCTCAAAGGTCAAGGCTAATCTCTCCTCCACTTGAGCTATGAAAGGGACAGCCTGCTCCTGCTGCTCCTCCTCCAGCAGATAGAAAATACAGGACTATTACTGCTACACAGAAGAAGCTACTCCTAGGGCCAGCTGGGTGGCACAGTGGATAGAGCACCAGCCCTGAATTCAGGAGGACTGTAGTTCAAATTTGATCTCAGATTCTTGACACTTCCTAGCTGTGTGACCCTGGGCAAGTCACTTAACCGCAGAGAAGAAGAAGAAAGGAGAAGAAAGGAGAAGAAAGGAGAAGAAAGGAGAAGGAGAAGGAGAAGGATTTTTACCTAGCTATAATTCTCATACAAAAATGCATAGCCTGAAGACTTTTCCTGCCTGAGTGTTCAAGTGAACAATAGGCAGCACAAGACTCATCAGGAAAAGTAGATCTTCCAAACAATTTCATCTATTTTCAAAGAAAATGAAAGAGAAGAAAAGAAACAAAATCAACCACTTATTAAATGTTAACATACTTAGCATATGATGCCTAAGCAATGGGAACAGAAAAAAATTATTTGCACTGTTAGTGGAGTTGTAAACTGATCCAAATTAGAGAACAATTTGGAAATGGGCATACCCTTTGATCCAGCAATACCACTACTAAGATCTGCATTCCAAAGAGATCAAAAGGACAGGGAGGACAGAAAAAGGAAGGACCTGTTTGTACCAAAAAAATATATTTATAGCAGTTCTTTTTGTGTAGTGAAGAATTCAGAAATTGAGATGTCGAGCAACTGGGGAATCAATTGTCCATCAACTGTGGACAAATTGTAGTATATGTACTATAAAAAATGATGACCTGGAAATACTTAAGTGAACCAATAAAAATCAAGTGAGCAAAACCAGGAGAACATCACACACAGTAACAGCAATACTGTCTGTTGATCAACTGTGAATAACTTAGCTACTGTCAGCAATACAATGGTCCAATCAGTCCATCAACGACTCATGATGAAAAGTGCTATTCATATCCAGAGAACAAACTGATGGAGTCTGAATACAGATCTAAGCACGTTATTTTAAATTTTCTGTGGTTTTTTCATGGTTTTCTCCCCTGAGCCTGTGTTCTCTTTCACAAAAGGACTGATATGATTAAGCTTCAGACCATGCCATCCCTGTCCCCTTCTATTATAATAGGTCTTTTGTGCCTCTTCATGTGATCTAATTCATCCCATTTTACCTCCTCTTTTTTCTTCTGCCATTACATCCCTTTTTTCCACTCCTTAACATCTTCTTCTTTAATAACAACACATCAATTTATACCCATAGCCTGTTTCTGTATGCTCCCTCTAACTGCCCTAATAAAAGATATAGTTCTCAAGAATTATAAGTATCATTTTCCCAACTAGAGATGTAAACAGTTTAACCTTTAAATAATTGTTTTTATCTTTCCTATTTACCTTTCTATGCTTCTTTTGAGTCCTGTGTTTATTAATCAAAGTTTCTACTTAGTTCTGGTCTTTTCAACAAAAATGGTTAAAAGTCCCCTAATTCCTTAAAAGATCCATCTCTTCCCCTAAAAGATGATGGTGTCTCACTGCATAGTTGAATCTTGCTTGTAATCTCAGATCCTTTGCCCTCTGGAACATGATTTTCCAGGCCCTCTGATCCTTTATTCTGACCGTGGCTCCTTGATATTTGAACTGCTTTTGTCTGGCAGGTTGCAGTATTTTTATATTGAAGTTATAGTTCTGGAGTTTTGCAACAATGTTTCTTGGGGATTTTTCTTGTAGGATCTCTTTTCTGAGGAGATCAATGGATTTTTTCCATGACTATTTTGCCCTCTGGTTTAGTATATCAGGACAGTTTTTCTTGATGAGCTCTTGAAAAATGTTATCCAAGCTCTTTTTTTTGGTCATGGCCTTCGGGTAGACCAATAATTTTAAAATTCTCTCTCCTAGATCTATTTTTCAGGTTAATCATTTTTGCAATAAAGTTATTTTATATTTTCTTCCACTTTTTTATTTAACTGATTCATTAGCTTTCATTTGCCCAGTTCTAGTTTTTTATTCCGTGATTTTTTTTTCAGTTAGCTTTTGTATCTCTTTTTCCATTTAATTAATTCTACTTTTCAAAGTGTTTTCTTGCGTGGATTTTTATAATTTGGTCAATTGTGTTTTTTAAGGAATTGAGTTCTTCAATGGATTTTTTCCCCGCATTTGGTCAATAGTATTTTTTAAAGAATTGTTTTCTTCAATTTTTGCCCTTTCTTTTCCAGGATGTTAATTCTTTCTTGCATCATTTCTTTTCCCAATTTTTCTTCTACCTCTCTTATTTGACTTTTAGAATACCCATTTGAGTGCCTCCAAGAAGGCTCTTTGGACTTAATTAATTCCCTGTGAGGTTTCGCATGTGGGCATTTGTCCTCTTTTAAGTTGGTATTTTGATCTTTGTCACAAAGGTAGTTTTTCTATGGTTAAAATTCTTTTGTTTTTTGCTCATTTTCTTCTTCTTTTTCCATTTTTTGTGACTTAAGATCAAGTTCTGCTTGTGCAAGAACCCAAGCTTCTTGTGCATCTTTGAGCCTTGGCTTTGAGCATGGGGGTTCCCAATGTTTGGTGTCCTGCTCACAACAAGGGGTAGTCAGAGTCCAATCTAGTCCCAGCTGTTATTGCCTGGTTTCCTGAGCTGGTAATTTGTCTTCTATGCTGGGACTAGTGACTATCCCATTAGTCTGCTCTGCTACTGAGCCAGGATCTGCATTAAGACCACCTTACCAGCTTTTCTGGAAACCATCTGAGCTGGGCTGAGCACACTTTCACCCCAGTGAGAATTACTTTTCTTGAAGACTTTCCAATCCATATTGAGCTATGTCTCTCCATAGATTCTGTTGTTCTAGATTCTATTCAAAGGATTGGTTTCAAGTGATTTTCAAGGAAAACTGGAAAACTCAAAAAATTTCCTGGCTTCACTCCTCTATCTTGGCTCCACCTCCAGAAATCCCCCTAAAAGACTGATAGAGTATGTCTTACATGACTGAACATAGCATAACTTATAATAAACTGTGTAGTGGGGGGGGGGGAGGAAGGCGAAATCCTTAAAATGAATTCCATAAACATTTTTCCCCCAGTCAGAATGGGACTTTTCTCCAAGGAAAAGTAATGGCCAAAAAAAAAAAAAAAATTAAGAGAATAATGCTAGGCTGACATCTCCAACAAGTGAAGGGAATTCTACAGCTGGAAGAAAACTTGGGTGCTGTCAAGAGTCCAACTTCAACCTAAAAGATCAAAGCATTTTATGATATTCCTGCCATGAATGAACTATCTCCTGTAAGCAGCCTATTCTGTTTTTATATATCCTTAATTATTAGACATTTCTTGTGTATTGAGAATTAACTAAAAATGTGTTTGACTTTATCACAAAAAAATTCTGGCAACTCTTTCTGTTCACTTTTGTTAACAGTTGATCTGTGACCTTTTCCCCATACCTGCTCACTTGTCTCTGAGCACCTAAAATAATGAAGTACTCCAATATTGTCCTTTATTCTTTGATTCATGCCACATGGCATAGTGGACAGAGAGCTGGCCTTAAGAGTCAGGAGTCGGGAAGACCTAGGGTTAAATCTTGCCTCTGGTACTGGCTGTATGACTGAGCAAGTCAACCTCTCAGTGCTTTAAGTCATTTTTAAAACTGCCTAGTTGCAGAGACAGTCTTGATCTGTTTTAAGAGAGATTCATAACTTAAGAACTACCTATACAAATGACCTAAAGGGACCAGGCTTTATCTTGATCCTATCTTTAGGCTAAATAATTCATATGGTTATACTACTGTAGTTATCTCTTAGTTCTCACTTTCCCTTTTTATAAAGAAATTGAGATCCAGGTTAAGACAAGTGAGTTTTTCACAAAGCTAATTAATAGAGTGTATCTAAATTAATAACAATAATAATTAGCATTTATATAACACCTTCTTTGTGTCAGGAGCTGTGCTAAATGCTTTACAAATATTACCTCATTTGTTCCTTATAAAAGAAAGATAGAGGGAAAGGGACCCATAAGTGGAAAAATATTTGTGGCAGCCCTCTTTGTAATGGCAAGAAACTGGAAACTGAGTAGATACCCATCGATTGGAGAATGGATGAATAAATTATGGTATATTAATGTTATGGAATACTATTGTTGTGTAAGAAAAGACCAGCAGGATGATTCAGAGAGGCTTGGAGAGACCTACATGAACTGATGCTAAGTGAAATGAACAGAACCGGGAGATCATTATATACGGCAATAACAGATCAATTCTGATGAACGTGGCTCTCTTCAACAATGAGTTGATTCAAACCAGTTCCACTTGTTCAGTGATGAAGAGAGACATATACATCCGGAGAGAGAACTGTGGGAACAAGGTATGGAATATAACATAGCATTCTCACTCTCTTTATCTTTCTCAGTTTTTCTTTTTCTTCCTTCTTGATCTGATTTTTCTTGTGCAGCAAGATAACTGTATAAATATGTAGGCATATATTGGATTTAACAAGTATTTCGACATATATAAACATGTATTGGACTATCTGCCAGCTAGGGGAGGGAGTGGAGGGAAGGAGGGGAAAATTTGGAACAGAAGGTTTTGCAAGGGTCAATGTTGGAAAAATTACCCATGCATATGCTTTGTAAATAGAAAGCTTTAATAAAATTAAAAATTTTAATTTAAATTAAAAAAAAAGAATGTGTACAAAGTTAGGTGACTTTTATTCTTTTTGATGAAGCAAATTGTTAGCTGAACTATTACCTAAACTGAACCCTTGCTCAATCCTAACTAAAAAATTTTATCTATTATCTGAGAATACTATAAATTTTAACTCCATAATGTCATCATCAAGAGATTTTCAGATCCATAGCGTGAACTCTGTCTATCTTTATTCCCCTCTCTAAGCAAAAATACTTAAGGATATAATAATCTAAATTAATGAAAATTATTTCCACTCAGCTTGTGCTTAATTAAGATATAAGCACTGAATTTTCTTCAACATTTGAGCAGATGGATTATCTGTGTAAGAAAATGAGGAAAAGGAGGAGAGGATAAGGAATGATGAATGCCAAGAAATTCTGAGATGAAGAAAAAGGAAGACTGAAGGCATGCTGAAAGGCAGTCTGAATTTTCTCTGTAAAGTAAGAAACAAAACACTAAGCTGAAAGGGAAAAAAAAATGGCTTTAAAAGAGAATAAGATTTGAACTAGTCAACAAACATCTATCAAGCATCTAGTAGGTGCCAAACACTGTGGTAAATGTTGAGGACACAGAGAAAAGAGAAAAAAAAAAAAAATCTCTTCCCTCAATAACAAAATAGTGTCAAATTCAATTCAGATGTCCTTCATATCCCACTAATATTCATACCTAAGAATTACTGGATGTCCATCCTCCAACTATCATTATTAAAAATCCGTCTTAACAGTCTTTTTAAGAATTACAACTTCACAGTAATTGTTCTTTCCAGTTAGTTTGTTTTAGTCATGAATTTTGTTTACTTTTCTCTGCTTACTTCACTTAGTATTACTTCATGTAAGTCTTTCCAAGTAAATCTTCTGGGTAACATCTTGAAAAAAAAAAAAAAAAAAAAAAAAAATCCGTCTTGATTCTTCCTTCTATGGCTATGCCCAATATTTTTTGTAGTAGTTATTTTACTACTTTTCTGGGTTTTTTCCTCCTTTCTCAGATTTTACTAACAGCCTTCTTGAACAGTAGTCATGACAAACATACTCTTTCTAGTCATTGTAAGGTTCACTCAATTATTTTTCTTCTTGCTCCCATCAGAAGATAGCCCCCAGAAAACAAAATCCTATTGTTTGACACAATCTAAAGATCTGGCTGCTCATTTCCCAATTTTTTCCTTTCTTCCAAAGTCACAACCATACATTTTAAGGAAACGAAAATACTACCTGAGGCCCCAACTCCTTTCGTTATCTGACCAAAATTTTAAAATCACTAGACATAACATTCCAAATATCTTCTAGACATAATTGGAAGCAGAATCTAAGGAGATGGCAAATTCCCAATAATAAGCTTCAGTAGTACAGCACAATTCCTAGTTAATTGTGTCAGACCTATATAATTATGTATCCTGTGGCAAAATCCATCATAAAGCATTTCTTCGTATGCCTAAATATCTTGAATTTAAATACAGGTTGCTTCTTCAGAGAGCTAATCCTCATCCACATGGCAGTTTAATATATGGGTATAAGCACACACATATATATATGCATACACGCATACTTATATTCAAAAGCACAGAATGTATTCTCTTATTTTTCTTCTGTGTCAACTATAATATAGTTACAGATTAAATGTGCTTTTGTGAATTAGCTTGGAAACAATCACCCAGCTACACAACGTTACCAGGTTTTTACCTTGCAAAGAATTTTAATAGAGGAAAAATTACCTCCTACTGGGGAAAAGGCAAATAAGATGTGGTCTATGAAATATAAAAAAATATTACTGTATCATAAGAAATGAATATAGGAACAGTTTAAGAAAAAACTGGGAATATCTCTATGAGCTAAGGCAGCACGAAGTGAGCCAAGCTAATAGAAGATATACAGCGATAACATTTGAAGAAAAAACAGCTTTTTAGGGCTTTATAATTTGAATCAACTCAATGATAAATCAGGAATCCAAAAGAATAAAAATGAAACATGCTATTCTTCACCCATCAGGGAGATGATGAATTTCAAATGCAGAAAAACACAAACATTTTTTGGACAAATTCAAAGTGGGAATTCATTTTGCTGAACTATGCATGCACGTAGTGAGAGTTTTATTCTTTTTTTTTAGTTTGCTCAATGGAAAGATGGGGAAAAGGTGGAGTAAAAGAAACTTTTTAAGTAGTAGGAAAATTATAAACAGCAATGTCAAAGACAACAGGTTTTAAGAACTCTGCACCCAAAAAAAGCCTATTCAACATATTAATGTATTAGCATCATTATTTTTCTAATTTATAATTCTCTGTTTTGTTTTTTAAGATTACATTGTATTTTAATAAAATTGTAATGACAAAAAAAAAGAAAGAAAAAAACAAATTCGTAGTGACTTCCACTACTGATTTACAAATTACCCAGAATCTCTGCAAACTGCAAATGTCCAGAATCAAAAAAACCTACCATGCTGCTTTCCTCTCAAGTTTGAGGTGTAACACTAATACACAGCCTTTCTTTAACCATCATTTGTTCCTCTGGCAAGCTTACCTTGTGCTTCCCTGAGACTTCCTGTTCAACTAACCACACACTTGGGTGTTAGAAGTCTTTAAATGCCATGAGTTGTTTCCCATAAAAGGGACTTAAGGAAGTGACCAAGTCATTGAACATACAATGGTGAATGAGTAAAAACAGATGTGTGTTAGCAAGAGGGATAAAAAGCCAGCAGGGATCTAGGCATTGCTGTGAATTTCAAAGACAAGGTCTATTTAGTCAGGCATGGTTTAAAGGCTGCTAATACACAGTATAAGTTTTTTTCTTTATAGTATTATCATTATACATCTGCACATTTATCTTTTGTAGCTTTATTAAGACTTTATTAAAATGATTTCATCTATTTAATGACCTCTGTTTGCTCCTAATCATTCCTGACAAAAGTTCTACCTTTCCAACAATATCCCCTTGATATTGTAACTCCTTGGGAACTCAAAAGTTGTCTCCCCACTTCTCCTATAGCAATATCAGTACCACTATTTCAAAGTCCGATTCTTTTTGTACAGCAAAACAACTGTTTGGACATGTATACATATATTGTATTTATCCTTTAACATATGTAGCATGTAACAATCTGCCATCTTGGGGAGGGGGTGGGGGGAAGGAGGGAAAAAATTGGAACAAAAGGCTTGGAAATTGTCAATGCTGTAAAATTACCCATGCATATATATCTTATAAATGAAAAGCTATAAAAATAAAAAATAAATAGCAGTACCAGCTCATATGACTTTATCTTCTATTCATATGATAAAAAATTTCCCCCCAGCTTAAATAGGGACTTCCCACGGGCCATGAGTACATGAATACAGAAACAGGAAAACATAAATACATGCACATATAGAGATCCATCATCAAAAATTTTTCTGTGTTTTCCAAACATCCTTATATTATGTCAAAAGCCATAAGTAGCCCTATTTGGTGATATCTAGAACCACCTAGAACCACTCATTATTAGCACCATAAACCAGGAGAGGATAGATGTTCTTCTTAAATGAACAAATTAAGAAGGAAAACTACATTCCTCACCCAATGTTCATACAATTACATAAGCCAGCAATTACCAGGAGCCCTATTAGGTAGCTCATTTCTTGGTTTTGTATATTAAGTTTCTGTAAAAGCTATAAACAAACTATTTTGAGTTTCTAAGCAATACTGAATAAACAAAAGCTCATATCAGCTGCTTTGCAGATGTTCAAAAAAGTTTTGATATTTTGTTGCAAAGGAAAATGCATACAAGTTACAACTGTATTGCCTAACCCAAGAATTGATCTGAGTGAGATTTTCTGACAAAACCTAAACTCTCCATAAGGGTGCTCTACCAGAAACTTATTCCCATAAAATATAATCCTTTTTCTATGGAAAGGCTGTCACAAAATCAAGATAAATAAAATAAGCCATTTTCTTTTACATTTAACTTTTCCCCTTTATAAACAAGGGAAAAGTCACTATGACTATGGCTTTGGAAAAACTAAGTACTGCTTGGAGAAAAGCAGCCAAACCAGGGAAAATTATTTAACAAATACAAAAATTAAAGGAATGTTTCTGTAAAAAAAAAATCACTAAATTAAATAAAATTAAATTAAATAAATTCCTTTTAAACCCCAATCCTATTTCAAAAAATAACTTACTGGCCAGATACTGAATCTAAGTCTAATGAGGATAAATTTTAAAATCCTCATGAAAGCTATAGTCACACACATAACCTTCCTAATTTTTCACAAAAATATGGGGGATCCTAAATATTTGATAATAATTGCAAGATTTCAAATAATAGCTCTGTAAGAAATGACCAGCAAGAGGAATACAGAGAGGCTTGGACAGACTTAAATCAACTGATGCTGAGTGAAATGAGCAGAACCAGAAGATCACTATACACTTCAACAACAATACTTTATGAGGATGTATTCTGATGGAAGTGGAAATCTTCAACATAAAGAAGATCCAACTCACTTCCAGTTGATCAATGATGGACAGAAACAACTACACCCAGAGAAGGAACACTGGGAAGCGAATGTAAATTGTTAGCACTACTGTCTATCTACCCAGGTTACTTATACCTTCGGAAGCTAATAATTAATGTGCAACAAGAAAATGGTATTTACACACATGTATTGTATCTAGGTTATATTGTAACACATGTAAAAGGTATGGGATTACCTGCCATCAAGGGGAGGGAGTGGAGGGAGGGGATAATTTGGAAAAATGAATTTAAAAAAAAAAAAAGATTTCAAATAATACATGAGTGAAAATGAGCGTGTATTTAGTGCTTTCAGGTTTGCAAAGCATTTTATATATTTTTTTTTCTCCTCATAACAACTCTGTTAGTTTGGTGCAATAGTCCCTATTTTACAGATAAGAAAAATGAGGCTGAAAAAAGTAAAATAACTTTCCCAGAGTCACACAGCCAGTAAGTGTCTGGAACAGGATCTTAACTTAGCTCCAACCACTGTCAATAAGAAAAAAAAAATAATAAAATAAGGAAGTTATCTCATGTGCTAACTCTTTTCACACATGCTTCTTATCTTAAGACCCAATTGCACTATCTGCTATTTCCCTAAATTTTCTACTGCAGGTGGCTACTTTATACTCTATGCCTGGAATGAACTCCCTCCACTAACTCCAACTTCTCAACAACAAATCTCTGCGGATTAAAACTCTTCTCTTCTTGAGCATCCATCTCTAATGCAATCTTCTCCTAACCAGAAGTGATATCTCTCTCTCTCTCTCTCTTTCTCTCTCTCTCTCTCTCTCTCTCTCTCTCTCTCTCTCTCTCTCTCTCTCTCTCTCTCTCTCTCTCTCTCTCTCTCTCTCTCTCTCTCAACAAACTTTGTACCTCTTTTAAGAACTTAATTTATATATTACTTGTACACTTTTCTTATATCTCCCACCAAGACTGAGATTTTCTGAGTCTCAGCTTCCCTAAATACGGATAATACCCTTAAAGGACCATTGTGAGAATCAAATAGAATTTATGTACACTAATTTGTAAACCTTAAAACATTACATAAATAACAAGCATTATTCATCTTTATATAGATGATGCCTAATGCTGTAGAACCTCAGGAACTTAAATTTTTAATTTTGGAAAAACAGAATGCTAATGAAATGAGACTTTATTAAAATTAAATTACTATTCCCTTATAGCCACTAATTCTTTCACAGTCCTAGGTAAAAGCATCAATTACAATTCTTTTGTTCTCTTTTGAGAAAGCCAAAGAAAAAGTTCTAAGAAAATCAATATAGGTTTCTATAACCAGTGTTTCAGACACAAACTTTTTATACAGATACCCAGTGATCAGCACTCCTTTTTCAACTGTGTGTACTCCTGTCCTACATTCTCATCCTTCTCCACAAAATGAAGGAAAGGAAAATAAGTCCATAGATTCGAAAGGAAAAAAAATTACCCTAGGGAGTGAGAAAATAACAGCATATATCAAATGTATGTGCAATATGCATATAGCTTATCTGTTTAAAAGAAGTTCGTTGACTCTTATACTGTCGGACATACAATAAGCTAATTCAGGTCTTGTAATAGTCTGTTGAAAAGAAGCTAATGGGAGAAAGGGAAAATGATACAAAGAAAAAAAAAAAAAACAATCAACAGTCCTTGAGTCTTATTTCCTAATTTTAGAAAAGGTAAGGAAAAAGATATATATATTTGATTACTAGTAAGACAAGGTGGAGAAGAAAGAAAAAACTAATAATTAAATTTTAGCAATGAGAACTATAAACTTTTCATCAAAAAAATAACTAATGATTTTAAAATACACAAAATGTAGCTGAATATTAACTGGATATAAAGGAGTCAGATCTTCTATTGTCTTTTCTTTGCTTGTCAGTTCTATGGGGTTTATATACATAATAAGGCTACCACTATTTTTCATGATTTTTTAGTTTGAACAGTAGAAATGGGGGGGAATAAAACTAGAAGGGCAGTGCTAGTACAAGTCTTTGGGGATCATAATGGTAGATCTTTTATTCACTTATTTGTTGCTCTCTCCTCTTCTTTTCTTTCCTGCTCCCCACTTTTATTCCAGTTAGAAAAGTAGCATCAAACTGCCTGAAACTGTTTTAAGAATTGGAATTAACTTGCAATAAAGGGTTAACTAAATAGATCCTGGGGCACTAGAGTACAGTAGTTATCTTTACACTAGAGTTAAAGTAGTTATCTTTAGCGATGTCAGATAAAAGGCAGAAACTGAACTAGACTGCAATTCTAACGGTCAGGAAGGAGTCTTGAATAAGTTAGGAAGAAGATAAGGTAACATTTCCTAAATGGCTAAAATAAAAGCATTGAGTACCCTTCAGGAAATGGGTTACAGTAACACCTTTACCTATTAACATATTAACAAATCCCAAAGTTTTAAACTACAGTACAAGGAACTCCTTGAAAATTCCTTTAAAAAGAAACTAATTGCTTGAAATTTCTTCTATCCACAGATTCATACTCCATCTAGCCTGGCCAACTTATAGTTTCTCACACACAACATATTATCTCCTGTCACTATGCTTTTACAAAGTCTGTCTACATATATGGACTGGACTACCACCTCACTACCACCTCTTAGTAAATCTCCAGTTTCCTTCAAGGCTGGCTCAAATGCTTTCTATTTACAAAAATAATATCCTGATTCTCCAATCCACCCCACCCCCCAGACTTAATTCCTTCTCCTACCTACCTTAAAATTACCACATATTTATTTTGTATATATTTATGTGTCGTTTCCCTCAATAGAATTAGAACATAAGTTTCTTAAAAGAAAAGGTTGTTTCATTCTTGTTCAAGCCCCAGCACAAATTAGGTGCCATGAAAATGCCTTATTGATCTATTTGTTAATTCTTCTAAAACCAGCTGAATAATCAACCCAAGATGTGTTTTCTGGCTAATCTCAATCCATGCTATTTAATCTTCATTATTTTATAAAGTTCTTACTACATGACCTTTCTAAGACTGTATAGTAATTAAATTTAGAGGAGATCATTTTACCTTCCAAAATATATTGTAAGTTCCTGAAGGGTAAGGAATAAAGGTACAACTTTTATCTTCAATAGAAAAGCTCATAAGATCATCAGAAAAAAGCAATACAAGGACACTCTCAAGGTTTCTTTTAAGAACTTTAGAACTGATTTTATGACACGGGAAACACGGGCACAGGACCGCCCAGCATGGCATGTCCTCGTCACAGAAGATGCTGTGCTCTAGAAGCAAAGCAGAATTTTACTAGCCCAAAAGAAATGTGAGATGTGCAAAGTTAGAGAAGTTGCCCCAAATGTTCATAGGGACTATTTGTGTTTGACCTGCAGCAAAGCAGTCCAAACTCCCAATAATCTGATCAGCCACAGTCACACTATAATTTGACTCTTAACACTGTGATGTCATTTTGGTACTCTTCGAGAACAAAGGACAACAACCATCTACAACAGCATATACTATGAGGCTTTTTGTCCATAAAATTATATACAAATTCTTGAAGAACTTTTCACACCAGCTGTCCAATTACCTAACCAAAGACTTTTGTCCACCATTTTTATTATCACTACAAGCCAAGACAATAAGGAACATGTAATGTGGGATGAAAGGAAATCCTAAAAGCATCTTGTTGGACATGAAATAAAGTTTAACAAAGTTGAATTGGGGGAAAAAAACTCTTTGGAGTAAAACTTCACAATTTTTTTATAGTTTTTATTTACCAGATATATGCATGAATAATTTTACAGCATTGACAATTGCCAAACCTTTTGTTCCAATTTGTCCCCTCCTTCCTCCCCACCCCCTCCCCCAGATGGCAGGTTGGCCAATACATATTAAATATGTCAAAGTATAAAGTAAATACAATTTATGTACACATGTCCAAACAGTTATTTTGCTGTACAAAAAGAATCGGACTTTGAAATAGTGTACAATTAGCCTGTGAACGAAATAAAAAATGCAGGTGGACAAAAATTGAGGGATTGGGAATTCTATGTAGTGGTTCATAGTCATCTCCCAGAGTTCTTTTGCTGGGTGTTCATGCTGGTTCAGTTCATTATTGCTCTATTGGAACTGATTTGGTTCATCTCATTGTTGAAGATGTCCACGTCCATCAGAATTGATCATCATACAGTATCATTGTTGAAGTATATAATGATCTCTTGGTCCTGCTCATTTCACTCAGCATCAGTTCATGTAAGTCTCTCCAAGCCTTTCTAAAATCATCCTGCTGGTCATTTCTTACACAACAATAATATTCCATAATATTCATATCCTACAATCTATTCAGCCATTCTCCAATTGATGTGCATCCACTTAGTTTCCAGTTTCTGGCCACTACAAAGAGGATTGCCACAAACATTTTGGCACATATGGGCCTCTTTCCCTTCTTTAAGATCTCTTTGGGATATAAGCCCAGTAATAACACTGCTGGGTCAAAGGGTATGCACAGTTTGATAACTTTTTGAGTATAGTTCCAAATTGCTCTCCAGAATAGTTGGATGTATTCACAATTCCACCAACAATGTGTCAGTGTCCCTGTTTTCCCACATCCCCTCTAACATTGCACATTATCTTTCCCTGTCATTCTAGCCAATCTGACAAGTGTGTAGTGGTATCTCAGAGTTGTCTTAATTTGCATTTTTCTGATTAATAATGACTTGGAGCATCTTTTCATATGGCTAGAAATAGTTTCAATTTCTTCATCTGAGAATTGTCTGTTCTTATCCTTTGACCATTTATCAATTGGAGAATGGCTTGATTTCTTATAAATTAAAGTCAATTCTCTATATATTTTGGAAATGAGGCCGCTTTAGTTTTGTTTGTACAAAAACTTTTCAATTTGATATAATTAAAATTTTCTATTTTGACCTCTAGTTCTTCTTTGGACATAAATTCATTCCTCTTCCACAGGTCTGAGAGGTAAACTGTCCTATGTTCCTCTAATTTATTTATAATCTCATTCTTTATGCCTACGTCATGAACCCATCTTGATCTTATCTTGGTATACGGTATTAAGTGTGGGTCAATGTCTAGTTTCTGCCATACTAATTTCCAACTTTCCCAGCAATTTTTGTCAAACATTGAATTCTTATCCCAAAAGCTGGGGTCTTTGGGTTTTGTCAAACACTAGATTATTAAAGTTATTGATTAATTTGTCCTTTGAACTTAACCTATTCTACTGATATACTATATACTAGTCTATTTCTTAGCCAATACCAAATGGTTTTGGTAACCGCTGCTTTATAATATAATTTTAGATATGGTACAGCTAGGCCACCTTCATTTGATTTTTTTTTTTAATTAATTCCCTTGAAATTCTTGACCTTTTGTTTCTCCATATGAACTTTGTTGTTATTTTTTCTAGGTCATTAAAATAAAAACTTCACAATTAAAGCTGTGCCTACCTCCAAAATGTCTAAGAACAACTATTATTTAGCAAAGCTCACTAAACAGTTCCATCTCTTCAAAATAATCATCCTATATCTCTTTTTCCTTCCACAGCCAAAGTCCTAGGGGGCGAAAAAAGTCTACATTTATCTCCATTTCCCCCTCACTTCACTTTTCTATCCTTTGATATCTGATTTCCAATTTCTTGAATCAAATCAAACTACTCTTTCAAAAATTACCAATGATCCCTTACTTGCCATATCTGATCATGAAATAACCCAAACACCTTGCAATAAACTCCAGTAGCTTCCTATCATTTCCTATTGTTGCCAGGATCATATACAAAATGTTCTGTTTGGCATTCAAAGTCCCCTCCTGTCTTTCCATTCTTCCTACATTTCCAAATAGATATTCTTAATCTTAATTCTTAATATTCTTAAATCCAGTGTTACTGGTCTATTTATCCTGTCTGTAGCTTGCTTTGCATATGTTTGCACATTGTCTCTCCCATTAAATTATAAGTTCCTTGAGGAAAGGAATAGTTTTTTCCCATCTTTTTGTTTCCCCAGCTTTCAACATGATGCCTAGAACATAGTAGACACTTAATAAATGTTGTCTGACTGATGGGGAAACTCAGATCATAGAGAGAATTGAAGCTATTATAGTAGTCAAAGTGAGAGGTAATAAGTTTGTGAACTAGATGAGTTTGTGAATAAAAAGAATGGAGATTCTCTCCATTCAAGGAAGAAATGGTATGAAGGTATGATAAGACTTGACAAATGATTGGTTATGGGAGGTGGAGAAAAGTGAAGAGTCTTAAATAATTGAAGTTATGAATCTGAGGTGAGTGAAAGACAGAAATAAGGGAGTTAAGAAGAGCATTGATTCTGGAGAGAAATTTGAAACTGTGCCCAAAGGACAATCAAACTGTGTGTATACCCTTTAATTCAGCATCACCACTGCTAGCTCTTTTTATGGTGGCTAAGATTAAAAATTGAAGGAATATTCATCAATTGGAGAATGACTGAACAAGTTGTGGTGTCTAAATGTAATAGAACACTATTGTTTTATAAGAAATGATGAGCAACTCTTCTCAGAACCCCCCAAAAAAAGGAAATTGAGGGGATGCCCAATAATTGGGGAATGGCTGAATAAACTGTGGTATGTAATTATGGTAGGATATTATTGTTTTGTGGGAAATGATGAGCAGGATCCTTTCAAAAAAACAAAAACAAAAACCTGGAAAGTCCTCCATGAACTCAAGCAAAGTGAAATATACTGTATACAAAGTAATAGCAATATTCTGGGATAATCAGCTATTCTCAGTGGTACAATGATCCACAACTAGCCTGAAGAATTTATGATAAAAAAATCATATCCATACTCAGAGGAAGAACCAATTGTGTCTAAATGCAGATTAAAGAACACTGTCCCCTTCCCTCTCTCTCCTTCTCCCTTCATCTCCCTCTTTCTCCTTCATTCTCTCTTTCTCTTCTCTCCTCTTTCTCCTTCACTCTCTCTCTTCTTTTCTCTCCTCTTTCTCTCTCTCCTCTCTCTCTCCTTCTTTCTTTGTCTCTCTCTGTCTCTGTCTCTGTCTCTCTGCTCTTTCCTTATTTTTCTTCAAGGTTTTTTTTAGGATGGGAGATGTATGTTTTCTTTCATAATATGACTGTAATGGAAATGTTTTGTATAACTTCACATGTGGTTTCTTAATGGGGACTGGGGGTGGGGATAGGGGAAAGAATCTGGGACTCAAAAGTTTTAAAAACAAATGTAAAAAAATTGTTTTAAATGTAACAGAAAATATTAAATTAATCAAGAAATGATGAACAGATTGATTTCAAAAAAGCCTGGAAAGATTTTTATGAATTGATGCAAAGTGAAGTGAGCCAAACTGGGAGAACATTGTACACAGTATTATGAGAGGATCAACTATGACTGACTTAGCTCTTCTCAACAATACAATAACCAAAAAATTTTAAAAAGACTCATGATAGAAAATGCCATCCATATCCAGCAAGCAATTTATTATAGGGATACTTTGCCTCAGGAAAGAGACTAGGAATGAATATATAACTCTGGGTATCATCAGTATAGAGATGGCAATTGAAACCAAGGGAGCCTCGATAACTAAGAATGTGTGGGGATGGAGAGCTAGATATCTGTGATTGTAAGAAAATAGAAGAAATGTAAAAGAAGATGTGGAAGGAATGAGAAAGGAATAAGACTAATGTAAGAATTCCAGCAAAAGCTTGACTGGATGCCCTGCTATAGGGCCAAGTCACTAAAAACCTTGGAAGATATATTACTTTCCACAGAGTGAAGAGAAGAAATACCTGGAAAGCAGAATTTTCTGCTACCATGGCAGTTTCTAAATCTTTCTGTAGAGGAGAGAAGAGAGAAGAAGAAAGAAAGGGAGGGGGAGACAGAGACAGAAACACACACACACACAGAGAAGGTACAACAGCTGAAGGCTGAATTTAGAAAACTGTCCCTAAGACTCCTACTACTGGAAATTAAGGGAATAACATCACCTGAAGAAAGTCTAAACAAATTATGTTATATGAAATGTTATGCAATAATATTGTGCTATGAGATAAACAAGAGGAACTGTTTCAGATAAAAACCTGGTAAGATTTATATGAATTGATAGAAAATAATTGAGTTGAACATAGAGAACAATTTATACAATACAACATAATAAATAAAAACTAATCAATCCAATGACCTAGCACCATTCCAAAGGACCAATGAAGAACAGAGCTATCTACCTCAATGATTGACAGGTAATGAATTTAAGATACAGAATGATGCATATATTTTCAGACATACTCAATAAAAGTATATTGTATACAAGGGTTTTATTTTCATTTCAATAGAATTGGGAGGGGCAGCTAGGTGATGCAGTAGATAGAGGACTAGCCTTGAATTCAAGAGGACCTGAGTTCAAATCTGGTCTCAGACACTTAACACTTCCTAGCTATGTGACCCTGGGCAAGTCACTTAACCCCAGCCTCAAAAAAAAAAAAAAAAAATCAATAGAATTGGGAAAGAAAGTTGGAGAAAATGTGGGAGGAGCATGGAAATGCTGGACTTATTTATAGCTTGGTTAAATTCAGAATAAAAAAACTCCTATGTTTTCTTTAAAACTCATTTCAAGGTTTACTTTCTATATTAAGTCTGTTCTAATCCCCTACCTGCTAGTGTCTTCCCCGAAAAAATTACATTTTACTTTTCACATATTTATGGCATCTCTTCCTACTCCAAAAAAAAAAAAAAAAAAAAAAAAAAAAAAAAAAAGACTATACTCATCTTGAGGGCAAGTACAATTTTATTTTTGTCTTTATATTCCCAGTATATAATACCTTCTAATAAATGTTAGTTGACTGACTAATGAACAAAATAATTGTCTGGAAAGCATCTTCCATAGTTTAAGAGAAAAAAATATTTTGGCTTTAACCACAGAGTTTAATGACAAGTCATATAAAAGCCACAATTTTGACCAGAACACATACCAAACAGAAACAATCTCAAAGAATCCCATGAATGTGCACCGAAACCACAGAGAAACCTGTTATTTTACCACTTCAAACTACAGTTATCAACCAAAGCCATAACCTGCTTAAAAGGAAGGCAAAAAGACCAGCTATGGTCTCAGCACAACTTCCTACATAGGATATATAATGGTCTGCCTGAGCTAGCTAACTCTCAACAATATATTGGTGCTTACTTTAATTCTTTTCCATAACTTTTCTCCAGGTACATTCTTAAAACACCAGTCAGTAGGGAGCTAGAGAAGAGAATATGGTATAAAGGAAAGAATACTAGATTGAAGGAAAAGCAGGAGATCTAATTTATAGCAGGAGTCCTATCATTAACTTGCCCCACAATTTTGGGCAAATCACTTAAATTCTTTAAGTTTTCCTCATCAGTAATAATAGTAAGCGGCTGGATTAGATGACTTTGATAGCTAACTGTGAATCCCAGGTTTCCTCTTCTGATGCAATACTACATAGAAAACAGAGAAAACTCAAAAATGGTATAAGATTTCTAAAAGCAAACTCTAAAATGTACTGATCACTTAAACTCAGTCAACTTCTCTTTTCAATCACAATCAACAAGTATTTATTAAGCATTTACTATATGCCAAGCATTATGCACATACAAAAAAAAATCCTAAATTCACAATGAGGATTATAAATAAATATAAAAATATATAACAAAGCATAAAGTTCATACACACCAAGCAGGTAACTACAAGGTAGTTTGGGAGGGAAAACACAAGCAGTTGGAGAGGAAGAAGTTAGCCAAGCAAGGCTTCAGGCAAAAAAATGATGCCTGAGTTCAATCTTTAAAACACTGTGTGAAGTGGAGATAAGGAGGGAAAATGTTATAAGCATGGGGGAGGGGTCAGAATAAAAAGCAACAAGCCAAGAGATGGACTGTCACCTGTGATGAACAGACTGAAAGCCCAATTAGACTAGAATGCTGAGTGGCAAGAGGCAGAATATTGTCCAATGAAGCTGGAAAGGTAGGTTGGGGCAAGATTGTAAAAAGCAATCAACAAAAGTTTTTATTTTAGAATAGAAAGTCACTATATTAAGTGCAATAACAACAAAAAAGCCACTAGAATTGGTTGCGCAAGGGAGTCAAATCTGCACTTAAGGAAAATGATTTGTTAACAGTGAATACCTTAGGTGGAACTAGGGAGACTTGAGACAAGGAGACCAATGAGAAGACTATTGCAATAATATGAGCAACAGTTAATGAAGACCTGAATTATGGTAGTAGTTGTATAAGTAGAGAGGAGTCAATATTCTGAAAGTAAAAATGGCAAGACTTGCATTGGGGAAATGAGGGAACATAGAGATAAGGATAATGCCAAGATTAGTAACCTGAGACATTAGAAAAATGGTGATGTCTTCAAGGATGAAAGGGGGAAAGATAATGAGGTTTTAGATGTCTACTGAATATCCATTTTAAAATGACAAATAAGCAGTTGGTGACACTGATGCTCTTAGGAGAGACTATGAGAGCAATCTGCATAGAGATGACAGATAGATAATTAAAATTCTGAAAGCTAATGATACTAAGAAAGAGTATATAAGAGAAGAGAACAAATATAGAACCTTGGGGAATATCCACTGCTAGCCAGTGTGATCAAGATGATGAACCAAAAAAGTAGACATACTGAGAACCAGCAGTCAGACAGATGGAAGACAAGATAGGAGAGAATAAAATTTCAAAAACTCAGAGAAATACTCTATAGAGGAGAGGGTAGCCAAAGTGCCAAATATAGGAGAAAAGCCAAGAAGAATTAGGACTAAGAAGAGGTCATCTGATTTTGCAACTCTGAAGAGAGAAATTGAGTAGAGTGATGAGGTCAAAAGCCACATTGCAAAAGATGGAGAAATGAGATAATTATAAATAGAGGTGGTGAGCTTATACAATATTTTCAAGGAGTAAATGATTTGTAAATAGTTGACTTACTTTTTCTACATTTCTTTCTCCTACCTTTCCAGCCCTAACCAAAATTTCACCTTATAACTTTTTCAACTTTCCCTCCCCCCAGTCCCCAAATCAAAAAGATGATTAAGTTCTTGTAACTGATAGCAAGTAGAGATAAATTTATCCATACTACACAAAGTAAAGCATTGCTAATACAAAGAACATTTACCAAATTATTTTCTGCGTAAAAAAGAAATGTTAAAATTCATCTCTGGGAAAATTAATGCAGAAAACAGAACATGTCCACAGACCCTACTGTGGGGAAGACAAGTTGATGACAGAAAGCATCCTGTGAATTGTCTTGTCACCTCCACAGTCAGCAAATGAGTACCCAATTTCCCATGTGATTCCCACACTATAGAGAATTCTTAATCAAGTATATTACAAAGTTATACTTGCATTTCCTTTCACATAATGAAGAACAAGTTTCACTAACTTGGATTCAAAGTTTTCCTCATACTACAAAAGCAGAAGTATCAAGCATAATGTCCACAACATTCCTAAGCAAAGACCAAACAAGATTAAAATGTAACTAGGAAATATTTAATAAAATAAATAAAAATGCAATAAAACAGAATGTTAATATGTAGTTTTCTAAGTCAACATGTGACCAGGGTTTTCTGTATAGTTTTGATGGTCCCCATTTCTGAGTGTGAAAACACTCATTTTAAAACACATTTAAAAAGAAAACAAAACCAAGGGAAAATTATAAACTTAGAAACAAGGAAGTCTATCACTGTTTAAAGTTTTAAGAGAAAAAAATTAAAATTTTCAGATTTATTTCCCTTTGTTGCCATTATATCACCTCCTTTCTACCCACAGAGATACTGGAGCTCCTCTAAGAAAAAGATAGTCTGCTTTATTTTGTTTTGTGAATATGTAACTTGGAACACAAGACTGACTGTGCCCCTGGTTATTTTAGTCTGGCTCCATGGCAGATCCTACTCAAAGAAAAGCAGACGAAGTTAGTGTCACACTATAGTCTGGTACAACACTAAAAGAATTCAGAGACAATCCTATAAATGATTTCTCTGGTCACTTCTACTAATTTAGCAGCTGTCAAATTTAGCCCAAAATGAGCAAATATCTAATTTTATCATCTACAAGGATTATAGAAAGGAAAGAAAAATAGTAGAAAGCTTGAACTTGATCAGAGTTGGAATCCAGACTTTGCCAATTTAACACTTATCTTTCTTGGCCTCAGTTTCCTCACCAGCAAAATAAGATAAGGAAAGGATCAAGGTTAAATGGAGCTAGATCAGAAAGGAGTCGAAAAGGCCATTTAAACCACAACCCGGATTTACAGAAGAAGAAACTTGGGCCCACACATATAGTTATAACCATTAGAATAAGGATCTAAACTCAATACCTCAAGCCAAATCTTCATCCAATTCTAAATCTATTATCCAATGGCATCCGACCAAAGAAGTAGGTTTTTTTTAGTATATTACTGCAAATGAGAGGTAAAGTAACAAAAATCATACAAATATCACTTAGAAATAGTTACTCCAAAAGAGGATCACAGAATTAGAATGGAAGGGACCCTCTAAGAAAGAGAGGTTCCTTGACATGTCCAAGGTATGCTTAAAGACAATAAATCATCTTTTAATCTTCTCTAGAAAATATTTTTAAAAGTGAAAACATCTCTTAGCTTTGGCACTTTCCCCCTAAAATTAAAATTAGGTAGTTCAAGAGTATCTATTAGACACATCTAAATAGAGTGAGCAAAGGAAAGACTTGTCTAATGAATCAGGAAACATCAAGTGGAAATATCTTATTCAAGCACTATAAAATCTAAAGTACTTCTTTCAGAACATTAAAACTTCTTATCTGTGATGAAATTTAAAATAAGTTAATACTCTAGACTTCCATTAAATCCTAACTATAAACAAAATAAAAGCAATATCATTTACAATACATAATTAAAGCAACATTGTCCTGTTAAGTGTCTATTTCAAGAATCGAGCATATGAATGAACTATAAAACTAAAATTTTGTAATGTCCATTTTTAAGGAAAAATAGTCTCAAATCTTACATCAAGATTTAAGGGTATTGAGCAGAAGAATGATTTTTTTGCTAAAAAAGGTTTACTAATTATGACTAATAAGAGTAACAATTGCAATTTATATTCAATCTAGACATTATAGATGGTTGAATCTCAGAAAAATTTAAGTGAAAGATAATACTAATAACAAAGCATTTAATTCAATAATATGATAAATAAGAACCACATAGAAACTTTAAAAGCGAAAACCAAATGTCCAAAAGTCTGGCTCTACAGTCTTTTAATTAGCCTGGGACTAAAATTCAAATCTGTTGCAAAAAATAAATAAATAAAGATTATTTTAACTGAGTATTAATTTAGAAAATGGCTATTGCAAATAGTAAAAGAAGACATATTATTATGTCTTCTGATTATTGTCTGTAATTATTAATCAGATTATTAAATCTGTAAACTCCTCAAGGACAGGAATCCGTGACAATTTCCTGCAAAGACACTACATACACATACATGTAAAGAGACCTCAAATATTTAATGAATTTTGAATGTAGAATAATGCAGCTATTTGGAGATGAAGGGGTGCTATGCTAACCCATGAAAAATAAAATGCTTGGCTCTATACCCACCCACCCAGCTCCCATGACTCTCTGACTTAGAAAAATGAGGAAATTTAATGAAAACTGATAAATCAAAAAGAGAAGGAATCTTAAAACAGCTTTATATAACTACACTGAACTGGTTGCCATTGAAGAAGCTGATCTCTTTACTCCTGTTGAAACCTGCAAAATGTAAATCAAGCCTTTGTGAGACTAACAAAAATAGAGTTTCCCTCAGGGCTCTACAAATACCTCAGTGAAGTTACTGAAATGCTGGGCAAGTCATTCTGAAACCAAGATTGATTCCAAAAGACTTCTTGAAAAATCATATTTCTTCAACAATTAAACATTTTTTGAACCAAATACAGAATAAGTCATTGTTACATATCAATCATTCCAATTAAAACTCAGAGACATTCAGATGTAGCTAAAAATACCTCATCTCCTTACCATGTTTAATAGGTATCTACAAAGCATTTTGATCTACTTTTAATGTTAGCTGTAACATTTTTTCCTAATCTTCAGATGTCAGTTCTACACTGTAGCACCATCTCTCAAAACTTTCATCTTAAAAAGGAGACTCACTTTTCATTATTTTTAGAATTCTCTCAAAGATCATGACCCCTTATCCCAAGTATTCATCCAGGAACTATTACATTAACAAATAGGGCTATTTTATAATAGAAAATCTCCAGGAATATATCTATCAATTATCTTTCTGATAAGGGTTAAAAAAGAGAGAGAGAAATCATACTTTTCTTACAGGTAGAAATTAAATTAAAAAATAAAAAAAGAATCCTATGAAAAGAATAGTATCTGCCTGAGAGTTCTAATATCTAGTAGTTAAGAAAGTGCAGTGCTGGCTCCCACAGTAATGGTAGCTAATTATATCCAACAATACACAGCTCTATGGATTACTGTATAAGGCATTTAAGATAGGCTCCTCAGATTCAACTGTTGATTTTCTGGCTTTCATACAACAGGTGGTGATAAATATGACAATAACATAATTAGGACTTGCTTTCCTTGGGGAAACATTGTATCATTCTAAGAAAAAAAGGCACCAGTTCAAATAGCTTTGTAATGAGTGGCCACCAAGACACCAATTTTGCTCACTTCAAAGTTGTCCATTCAATGTTTAATAAGTCTCAGTTGGAACACTAGAAAAATAAGTTTTCAGGATCTAGAAGGATTCAGATTTGTATGTTTTCAAAAAAGAGTACATTTGTCTGAAGGTACAGAACATTTAATAATTGCATAGTCAAATAATCATGTAACCTGAATTCATAA